>NC_061512.1:116433838-116494826 GCF_022539505.1 Lolium rigidum
AGTATGATCCCTAGGCCTTGCTTCTAAGCATCGAAACTCCGTTTATGTACTGTTCTGTTGCATATTTACTCGCTGCCATATTTTATTCAGATTGCTATTACCACTCATATACATCCATATTACTTGTATTTCACTATCTCTTCGCCGAACTAGTGCACCTATACATCTGACAAGTGTATTAGGTGTGTTGGGGACACAAGAGACTTCTTGTATCGTGATTGCAGGGTTGCTTGAGAGGGATATCTTTGACCTCTTCCTCCCTGAGTTCGATAAACCTTGGGTGATTCACTTAAGGGAAACTTGCTGCTGTTCTACAGACCTCTGCTCTTGGAGGCCCAACACTGTCTACAGAAATAGAAGCGTGCGTAGACATCACATATCTAGCAAGCCATGCCTCATGTGATATCTTCTTTATCTGATGACTAAAATACAATGAATAACAACTTGTTGTTTGCTTTGTTTGATTATGTTGCTATGAATAGTGTGTTTATGTTGTGTTGTATTTTATCTTATAGTTTGTACGGAGAGGCACGTGTTTTGATTGAGAGAAGTGAACACATTTCGACTACCAAAAAGGCAAGTGACATTCAAATCCTACCTATTTTAAATTATGCATTAGTGCTTTTAATTAGTACGCATTTTGGCTTTGAGTTTGTTTGTGATATGGTTGAGGGGTTCTCGAGGAGTGTAGGTTCCACCACGAGTGTTGATACTACTTATGATTAGGATGAACTATGTCTTTGATATGTCATGTGTGGAGAGAGCTCAATAATAAGATGCGCCCACAAAACCATCGGTCACCGCATGTCTAAATAACCACTGCAGGCAGCCTTCTGCAACCACATGTTGACCATCGCAATTAAGAGTTTCCCCATGGTTATCGATATGAGCTTAGTGATTTTCTCTTTCTGCCCTCTTCCATATGATAGAGCACCGCCAGGTTAATGTCACTTCCCACCGTACACAATATCATACTTCAAAGGGTAGTTCCCTCTCTAATCCCTAAGGCCAATATTACATGGTGCACTTCACATAATATCCAAAGAGATAACTAACACATAATCATAGATCAAAGTTATAATTCATCTTTATTTCACATCGTAATATTACTAGGGTTTCTCCATATCTTCCTAAGAACAAAGGAACTACTCATACATGAAGGGGATCAATATCATGAAAATACTATGGATTGAATATGAAGGTACAATTGTATACACGTGAAAATCCTAATATAGTTTGGATCACAACCAATTAGACAAAGGGGATCAGCGATGGAGAAATTGATGATGCTGCTGATGATGGAGATCGATGCATTGCCCTTGAATATCCTAGTCTCATCTTCCTCTTGTGTGTTGATGGAGATGGTGATGGAGGTGGCGGCTTTGGAGATGGTGGCGGCTTATGGAGGCGGCAGAGCGGCAGGGCTCCGCCCCCAAGTGCGTGTATGGATGTGTGGCGTCTTGTTTGGCTCCTCCCCTCTTTATTTATGCCTTGGAGGGTCCCCAATAGTCCCCAATACGTTCCTTATAGAGGTATGGGAACAAACATGGGCAAATTCGGTGAAGAAACGCGTCGAAAAAGGGCTTTCTCGTCTCCCAGAATTCGTGATACAGGTGGGCGGTATGGGCGGACCCGCCCATACCGATGGCCACTATTGGCTGTGTATGCTTTCGTATTTTGGCCACCTTTTTCATATGAACTCCGATTGAGGAGTTCTTCAGCTCGTTGGACTCGCATGGACGAGGGCTACAACACCATGGCCTTAGATCTTAAATATAAGACGTTGGAAAATATCACTTTTCCCACACCTCATATGGCTAAGTTTGGTGCTTGTAACTCTCCCACATTGTATCTTCTTGGTCCCTTTTATCTTCCTTTATCCATGATTGTCCATAACACCTACACATGTCAAAGACAAGGAAACAGTAATAAAATCCTACTAAAAGTTGTAAATATGCAAAGCTCATATGAAGGTGAACAAGAACTCGTAAGTACACAAATTAGGCATAGTTGTAGCTAGATGGAGCATGAAATGGGTGAAAATACAAGTAATTGTATACTTAAAAACCTTAGTAGAAAGTGTTAAAATTTTGAGCTACAGCTCCATGACACCAGGAGTTTTGTAAAATAACATAGTATCCGTGGAAAAAAATATCATACCCATCCTAGGCTCATATACAATCAGAACCTCATATACAATCAGAAACCTCTGTGATATACAACATAGAAGTAGACCATATAATAAACAGTGCCTATGTACTGAGTTTTTTGGTTGCTAAACTGAACACAAATTCGGAGAATTAGACCATAGTTGTACAATTGCTTCATGTCATATATATACAACACATAGGGCACGGTTACAACACACAAGACACAATTACATAGGCTGACTCGGTAGTTTCACAACAACATTTTGACGTACACTGCTGACTCGACGTCGTTTAGATACGAGGCCTCATGGATCATCCAACCATGTTGCATACGTCATTCCTAGAATCATTGTCTCATTATCCATAATGGCTCGGGGGCCCGTCCGACGTGCTTTTCTCTTTATATTATGCTCCTTCATCTTGTGCTCCTTCAATTTTGCTCCTCTTGCTTGTTTAATGAATCCAATGTCGCCACATGATTTGCTATAATCTCCAAGCTTTTCCAATAGTATGTACCATCAAATGTTAGAATCATGGGTATATTTTCCTCTTTTTGTATCTTCACTTTTCTCATATGTTTTATGTGGTGTGTGTTATCTCCTTCATCTTTCATCACCTCGATCATGACAAACTGAAGGGTTATAAATACTCTAACCAGTGTGTCCATATCATAATCATAAAATGATTGTTCAACCAACTCAATTAGTTCCTTGAGTGTGTTAGCTGCATAATGAACTATGAGGGACTGTATGGAGCTGAAAAAGCCAAGATCCAGGGCATTCAAGTCCAGTGAGTTTGGAGGTTGTTGCAGCAACTTAATGTCCCATCCGGATTCTTTGACGACAGCTAGGAAAATTGGATCATTTGGAAGAACGTGCGTTCGTGCATTGTCTTGTTGGAGAAAGATGGTTCCCTCATTGCCAGACCATAGATATGCAATTGATGGAATTACCTTTTCACAAAGCTATTTCCTCATTACATTCCTAGTAACTATGATGGTCTTTAGTTCCATCGTTCCTTTCACCCTATTCTTGGATTTGTACTTGGCTGCGGTTTCTTTGAAAAATGCTCATATTCTGATTTTTCCATCAAATGTGACTTCTTTTTGCTCATTGTATCGGGGTTTGGCCATCGTACTTAAGAACATAACCTTTCCTATATTGTTCTTGTTGTGAATAGTTCACATGGGATCTTGTTGTTCCGGCAACAGATAGTATTTTATGCTCCTCTTTGTCATGTCAAACCATTTCTCATCAATATAAACTATGTTCCCCATACTAAGGAACGATGGTTCTGCCTCGGCTGTTGTCGTTTGATCAATCATTGAAGTGCAAGATTTGAGTCTAGCAATATTGATTTCTGGTTTCAAAGCTGGTTTGAGGGTACTTGTATGTCATCTTATTTTACGCCATTGGAACCTTCTTTGCAAGGTAGCATATGCGACACCCAATTCCCTTGCGAGCGCCCTATGTATAGACCTTTTGTTTAAAGGAATGGAAGGAATCCTTGACAAACCAAGATCTACTCTCTTCCGTCCACACCGCCCCTTCTTTTGATGTGACACATCAACCTCTAGCTCCTTTATCTCTTATTCTCTTGCCTTTTTTCCATATTCTTTCTATTTTATGGAGTCTTGTTTTTAGAAGAGTAACTACAAGTTCTTTATTTTCCTTCTCAACTGGTCTGCCTTTTTCCAAGAGCATTCAAAGCAATGTATGACGTGAATCTGTGACTATCAGTTAGCTCTCTATGGTGTGCATGCGCAATAGGTATTTGTACATCTTCGGCTTTGGGTATTTGTACATCTTTGGCTTCGGCTTCGGGTATTGGTACATCTTTGGTTTTGGGTTTTTGTACATATTCGGCTTCCATTATTTGTACATCTTCTTCCTCTTCCTCATGTGGACTAAAGTTAAGATCCAAATAAAACACCTCTTGTAGAGGCAAGTTGAGATAGAGGTCGATCTCCTCTTGTCGTACCTGCATCGAAAGGAACAAAAAATATTAGTAATGCATCAAAAGGAACAAAAAATACCAGTAATGCATCACGTTTCAGAAATGGATACTAATGACTTAATTGTCTCCATATCTTGAATTTTTTTAGTCTTTGTTCTATGTATAATCTTTGTCCTTTATAAGTTTCATTTTGATTTTTTTGGAACATAATAAACTAATAAGACAAGTGATGGTGCATGAGCTGACAAGACCAGAAGAATTGATGCTATAACTAAAGTGGTATATGAAGTTTCCCCAGAACCAAATCTGACAATTACTCTAGAGGTATTAACCTAGGATGCTTTATGATTTAAAAAATCATCACTACAATTTCATGTCTTGGATTATCATTCTGCAAGAATACATCGACAGATGTTTACAACATTCTAATGGTTTGATGACGAGTCAAACATTTTTTACCAGTCTATACTACCCATAGTGGATGCCTAAATAGGTGTCATTCCCATGCCACTATGGTCCATGTCAGGGCAAACTGAGCAGACTACAAGACATGCAAAACATTTACAAAAACTACCTTCACATAAATGAGTAAATGACACCTGAATCTAAGCCAAAAAAAAACATGAAACACCTGACTCCAATTTGTACCAGAAAACAACACTTTTAATAGCTTTCCTAAGATATCTGTCATTGGGAGTGCACGAGTAGTAAACTTTCTGAGACAACAGTGTGTAACATTCACAAAATGTGTTACGTTCAACCTATAGAGTGTACGATGCTAAGAAAACAGAAAGCATTACCATTGCATATACATCGGAGAATGACAACGGATAGAGCACCACTACATATGGATAAGAAAGTTGTTCTTTACAAACCTACATGCATTTTACAGTTAACGTTTGAATCAAGACACAACAAAGGGGGAACGGGAACGGAAGGGAAAAAAATCAATCCAAGACAACCATACATGCCACAGTTTTTTTTTCATTTCTCAGTAGACATAAACAACATACAGTGAATACGAGATGTTTAATACTCCCTCCGCATGAGCCATGAGTGTAGTAACCCTGCTTTCATATTAAACTACATGGACCATAGTGGCATGGGAATGACAACTATTTAAGCATTATTCTGTATTCAGCCTACATTTAAACTGAATTTCTGTGTAAAAGACATTTAAATTTCAGAACCTTTATATACAATCAAAAAACCTGATGCTCTAACACTGATCTTTGTTCTAGACCTATCTGAACCTTCACAGATGCTTATATACACTACACTATATAAAGTTCAATCAGTTCAACGCACTCAAGATTGATTTGGGTACTGTTTATGTGGTAATTTCTGTGGTTTTCCTCCATACATTGATCGCCCGTGCACTACTTCCCGTAATCCCGTTCTGCCCAACTACTGGTTAGTTTTCTCCTGGTTTTTTTTCCAGATGAATCGGTGACCGGTTACCGGAAAGTGCAGATTTGATGCGTGTGCTGTTGAGGTTTCCCCGGTCTCCACGTGATTGAGCGTAAATATTGCGGTGGCTGTTTTAGTCGGTGTGCGCCACGTTATTTACACTTTTGCTATTTATCTGTCGGTTGTTTTCCTTTTCGTCAACACTCGAATTTCTAGCTGGATCGGTCCTCTCTAAAATCGCCCTGGAGAATATGGTTCTTTCTTTTTTCTAGCGATCGCTTTGTTAGCATCCGGTCTTAACTGGACTTTTTTCTGCCGCGAGCTGGAACAACTAGCTAGGGAAAGAGAGGAGGCCAATTAGTACTGTGGGACATTTAAATACTTGCTGTTTGACATGTACTATATCTATGCGAACTATGGGTACCAATGTAAACTGTTAGTTGCTCGACATATGCTACTTTCTCCGTTCCATAAAATTTGTCTTAAGTTTATCTAAATACTAGTTGATTTGACACATTATCTACATGTTAAATACAAAATATTTTACACGTACATACAAGGTTGCACATGTAATTATGACCCAATTTTACACGTATATACATGGGTACCTACACGTAAATTACTAGTTTATTACACATGTATACATGGTTTTTGTACATGTAAATTACTATCTAATTAGCATGTATATATATTTGGATTTCATGGAATTTACAGTGTAACTACACATGTATATTTACATGTAATTAGCTATTAAATATATATAAGAATTAATGTGTAATTACTAACTAGTAAACATGTATATACAGATGGTTTCATATGTGATTATATTTCTCGAGCCGCGTAAATTACTCCCACTATTCGATAATTCTTTTCTTGATTTTAGTTCAAATTTAAACTAAAACTACAACACAATTATAAAACTGAGAGGCTACTAGGTTTTTCTATACGCGTATTGCTCGCGCATATGGTCGTAAGTTACTTCGTTAGTAGCGCTCCTGCGGCCCTGCATGTGCAAGGCGAGCACGGCGACACGTACTTGTGGACGAGAATAAGACCGTCTGCCCCGATGCATGCAGATGATGTGCATGACGTCGGTAGAAAAAACATGTTCAGTTTCTATTCCCGTCTTTATTTTTTTCGTTTTCAAATAAAGCAAACAGACAGAAGGTGACGGCCTGACGGGGAAAGCAACATGCTGACCAAAAAATTCGGGTGTTGCTGAATAGAAAAACACCGGAGTGTTAAATAGACTAATCCTGTTATTTTGCACCCGGTTATTTTACAATTTGGCAACAACCGATTTTTCGTGCCCTTCCATTGTCTTCCAATACGATCACTTGTTCTTTTTTTGGGCCAACTTTTCCTGTCGAGACTCGAGTCAAGTCGCTGTTGGTTCGTTTCTTTTGACCTTTCTTTGTTTTTGGGCTTGCCTTTTGTGTTAGGGCTAACCAGGTGGTCATTCTCTTCTTGGGCTGGGCTTTATAAAAAATATTTCCATGTCCTTACACAAGTATTTTATTTAAGTACTCCCCCCATCCATAAAAGGATTTTGCAAATTTGTAAAATTGGATGCATCTAGATACTATTTAATGTATGGATATATCTAAATTTAGACAAATTAAAAACATTTTTTTATGGACGGAGGTAATATTTACCTTTTTCCGTTTTCTCACCTATTTCCGTTTTCTCACCTATTTCCGTTTTCTCAATTCTCATCAATTTCTTCACGACAAAGACACCCAAAGGCAGAGGAGCAGAGAAGAGAGAGGATGGAAGGGGAGAAATCGCCATTGACTGTGGGCGGTCGGGGGAAGAGCCGCGGAGGGGGAGAACCTGCACTTTGTGATCAACGAGCAAGTCGTTGCGCCCTTCCGCTCGGTGCAGGGGGCGAAGGCCACCAAAGTTTCTCCATGAAACCATGCTAAATTTCAGTTAAAATCATGCCAATTCCCATTTTTACTAACCGTTTACACTGTACGTACATGCCAAATGTTATAATTTTATACACTGTACATGCACATGACTGAAATGTTTTCCATTTTATACGGTGTAAATACATTGTAAACCCTAAGTAATTTAGCCTATGTTTCATAGTGTATCACCACTAAGTAATTTAGCATGCATTTCACATGACTGAAATATTTTCCATTTTATGTACTGTACATACACGGTAAATCCTAGGTAATTTAGCCCGCATTTCACATAACTGGAATGTTTTCTATTTTATGCACTGTAAATACACTGTACATACACGGTGAACCCTAAGTAACTGAGCCTGCATTTCACAGTGTATCACCACTAAATAATTTAGCATGCATTTCATATGACTGAAATATTTTACATCTTTTACACTGTAAATATATTGTATATACAGTGTAAACCCTAAGTAATTTAGCCTTTGAGATCTTCCATGGCCAAAAAAAGAGATGGGAGAAGAAAAAGATGGGGAAAGAAGGAAGATCTGTGTCCGTGTCTCTTTATTGGGCTGTTTCTTTTAGATTTGGGCCCAGCACTTATCCGTGTGGAGATTCAACACAGCCTCCAGTTCTGCTCGTTTGGTTTTTTAGTCAGGGAAATAGGACGAAAGAAAATTGTAAAAAGGAAAACAACGACACATCCTCTGATTGGTCAGAAAAAATCGAGAGTTAAGGAAAACAAAAACACTCGGATGGCAAATAGATAGTCCCTATTTATTTTTACCCTAACGTGTCACATCTATATTCTCTTTTTTTTTTGAAACGGGCAAAAAAGCTTTTGCCTTATATTGATATAGGAGAAGAAAACATAGGGATGGCAGAAGCCATAAAAAAGAAAAAAAAAAGATCAAAACGGGGGGAAAGAACCATGCCCCCCCCCTAAGGGAAGAAACCGAGATCGATTAGCCTAAAAGATCTTTGAGACCCTTAGCACCAGCAAGGATCCAGTTCCTTCCCTCCTCCCTAACTTTATGCATGATCACCGAGGGCAAGGAAGATTTGTTGTTGAAAACCCGCTCATTCCGCTCCTTCCAAATCTCCCAGGAAACGAGCATGATGGCTGTCCGAAGACCCTTGGGGGAAGAGATGGGGGCTTTGGCAATGGCTTGCCAGTAGTCCAACACCTTCGGTCTCGTTGTGTTGAGGCACAGGGCAAGGTCCGGGCATGAGAGCCACGACGCCGCTGCGTTCCATATTCTCTTGGAGAAACGGCATTCGAAGAGGATATGTCGGGCCGTTTCCGGGGAGCATCTACAGAGCTGGCAGGAAGGGTTATGAGGCCATCCTCTTTTGGCCAGACGGTCGGCTGTCCGAGAGACGGTTTTGGACCGCAAGCCAGGCGAAAAAACGGCACTTCGGAGGGGCCCAGGTCTTCCAGACGATGTTGCCAAAGGGGCAAGGGAGGGCTGCCATGAACTGAGCATTGTAGGCAGATCTAGCTGAATAGCAACCATTAGGAGTCAAAGTCCATGTAATGGAGTCCTCGGTGCCGGGAGAAAGAGCAACGTTCGCGACGAGATCCCAAAGACGGACATACTGTTCCATGTGTTCCACAGTGAAAACCTCAACCGCAATGTCGGCCACCCAATTGTGATCGTGAAGGGCGTCACGGACCGACCGGTTCTTCCTTTTTGACGCCTTGAAGATCAGAGGGGCCAAATCCTTGGGAGGGGCACCGTTGAGCCAGGACGAGGACCAGAAAGAGGCCTTTTTGCCGTCGCCGATGGAGACCTTGGTAGCCGCATTGAAAAGGTCCCGGTCAGAAGCATCATTTGGCGTATCCGAACCAACCCAAGGTTTATCCGGTGCCGTCCATCCGTACCAAAGCCATCGGAGTCTCAGAGCACGAGAAAATTTTTCCAGGTCCAGGATCCCGAGGCCACCAAGCTCTTTGGGGCGACAGACTTTCTGCCAGTTGACCTTGCATTTCCCCCCACTAGCCTCCTCCTTGCAAGCCCAAAGCATACCGCGGCTGATCTTCGCAAAAGCCTTTAGGATGCCCTTGTCTGCTTTTAGGGCTGTCGGCCAGAAAGATAGGCATAGAGGAAAGCACCGATTTAACGAGGGCGGTGCAGCCGGCTCTGTTCAGGAACCTTCCTTTCCAAGGGTTAAGGCGCGCCATCGCTTTATCGATGTAGGGTTGAAGATCTGCCCGCTTGAGCCGTCCAAGAGAGAGAGGTAATCCCAGATATTTAATGGGGAAGGGAGCCATTGCAGCTGGGAAGTTATTCAAGAGATCATGCAGATCTATATTGGTGCATTGTATAGGGGCGATGGAGCTTTTCATCACATTAGTCACCAGCCCCGTGACTTCTCCAAACTTTTGAAGAATATTGGCGAGACCCGACAAATCATGGGCTGTAGGGGTCAAGAAGATAGCCGCATCATCTGCGTAAAGAGAGACTCTGGGACCCTCTAAACCGCCCGGCATAGCATGAAGAAGCCCTGAGTTAGTAGCCTCGTCCAGAATCTTTTGTAGCGGGTCGATGGCGATGTCGAAATGAAGTGGAGAGAGGGGGTCGCCCTGCCTGAGACCGCGGCCATGTCTGATGTTCTTTCCTGGGATTCCATTAAGGAGAAACCGAGAAGAGGCCGTAGATAGGAGTGTCGTTAAGAGAGCCCTCCATCTCTGAGGGAAACCGAGGCGCTGCAGAAGATCCAACAAGTACTCCCAACGAACGGAGTCGAAGGCCTTTGCGATGTCAAGCTTGATGAGGAGAGCAGGCGTTTTCCTACGATGAAGTTTGCGAGCCGTGTTTCTGACGTACATGAAGTTGTCATGTATAGTTCTAGACTTGATGAAGGCGCTTTGACTCCGAGACACGATCTCATTCATCTTAGGGCTGAGCCTACGTGCCATGGCTTTGGCAATAATCTTCGGAATCCCATGGATGAGGCTAATAGGTCGAAAGTCAGAAATAGCGTCCGCACCATCCTTCTTCGGTAGCAGAACCATATTGGCGGTGTTTAAGATATGAAAGTTCTGCGTCGAGAGTTCGGTGAAGGCGTTAATGACTTCCATGAGATCTTCTTTAATAATATCCCAGCAGGAACGGAAGAAGGCCATAGAGAAACCATCAGGCCCGGGAGCCTTATCGAGAGGTAAATCCTCTATGGCTTCTTTGATCTCCAATTCCGAAAAAGGAAGGCCGAGGTCTTCCAGGGGGTGAGTCGTGAGGTTTAAAACCCCCCAGTTGAAATCCAGCTGGCGAGGAGGGGGGCGCCCCAAAGTGCGGGAGAAGTGCTCGAAGATGAGCTTGTCCTTTTCGTCATGAGTAGAGGCCCATCCGTCGTTGTGCTTGAGTCTTAAGATGTGGTTCTTACGCTTCCTGGCGTTGACCCGCAGGTGGAAGAACTTAGTGTTTGCGTCCCCTTCGCGGATATAACGGATTCTGGAGGCTTGCCGTTTGCGAGATCGTTCCAGAGCTGCAAGACCTTTTACCCTCCTTTCGAGGTCAGCGCGAAGACCTCGCTCCTCAGGGGACAGGGTGCGAGATTCTTGTGCAACGTCAAGTTGCAGAATGACATCCAAGGCCATGAGAAGTTGAAGCTTGCAATCAGAGAAAAGGCTTTTACTCCACGACTTCAGACCAAGCGCCGTAAATTTGAGCTTGTGATTAATCTTGTGAACCGGCTGAGTGTGGGAAGAAGGCGCCGACCAAGCACTTTGGACTATTTCCTTGAAACCCGGCATTTTGGTCCAGAAAGACTCAAAACGGAAGAGAGGAGGCTTCCGCGGCCCACTTTGGTTGGAGAGGAGAAGCGGGCAGTGATCCGAGAGAGAAGACGACAAGGCGTGAAGCACATGATTCTCAAACACTAAATCCCAGCCGGCGTTGCAGAAGGCTCGGTCCAAACGCACCAAGGTTGGGGATTCTCTTTCATTGCTCCAAGTGTATTTTTTGTTTAGAAGCTTCAACTCCTTAAGTTGGCATGTCACTAGAGCTCTTCTAAAAAGCCCCATCATACGGAAATTAAGATTATCGTTGCTCTTGTTTTCCGCTTGGTAAATAAGGTTGAAGTCGCCAATGATGAGCCACTTGGAATCATCTGCTGGCTTGGCAGCGATAGCTTCATTAAGGAACTCTTCTTTCTCAGTGTTATCTGTGGGACCATAGACAGTGGTCAACTTGAAGGAAGTACCGCAGGAGCGAATAACGACATTAGCCGAAATCAAGTGTGTGCCCAGGTGAATATTGGAAACTTCAACGTGATCCTCGTTCCATAGCAGGAGGATGCCTCCCCGGGTTCCTATGGCTGGGCGGTGCGCGAAAGATCGGAGCCTGAAGCCACCAATGTAGGAGGCAGTGTGTTGGTCGATGTAGTCGAGTTTGGTCTCTTGAATGCAAGCAATGTGACATGAAGTATCAGCAAGGAAAGCATGAACAGTGTCTTTTCGGCCCTGATCGTTCAACCCACGAGTATTCCAATCCGCAATAGTTAAGTTTGGGCCCAGCATAATGTCGTAAAACAAAGAGGAAAGACAGTAAACGAACTGACAGTTCTTGAAACTGAAAAACGCCTGCGCAAACGATTGACAGAAACCGAACTGTGTTGAAACAACCCTTAAACGATCAGGTCCTGCGCTGCAGCCTCGCCGCCCCCGGGGCCTCCCATAGCTATGAGCGCTTCATCGGCTTCCGTGATGCTGCGGATATTGAGCTTGAAAAGCTTTGCGAGGGCATCGACCGTCGCGTTCGGGAGTTGGGTTTTGTATTTTTCCACATACTCCTTTCTAGCTTGCAAAAGGGGAACTCCTTCCTTAGAAACACCCATCTTCGTATTGAGCACTTGTATCGCCTTGTCCATTGCATGCATCTTGGGCTTGTTGACTAAGCGAGCGCTGCGCCTGGCTTCGGAAGTTGGCTGCCTCTTCTCGAGAGGAGGTTGTGGCGACGCCGGCTCGGGGCAGGGCAGAAGAGGCGCCGCCGGGCGGACAAAGAGGTCGGCGACATTGGGCAGGGAGACCTCCTGAAGCTCAGGCTCGCTGTTTGCAGCTTGGAGCGTGGCCCTCTCGACATCAGCTATATCCTCCCATGTCTCAGGCACCGCCTCCGGCGCGGAGAAGGAGAGTTGCGCAGCTGCATGCGGGTTATGCTCCAGAGGTCCCAAAGGCGAAGGGGTCAGGACCGGGGCGGCATCTTCTTCTCCCCATGAGCTGTGAGGCGCGGCATCATCAGCCGTGTTGGGAGGAGGTGAGGCAAGGCGCGAAGAGCCAACTCCAAAACCTGCAGGGACATCTTTGATCGCCAGCATCCAATCCCTGCAAGTCGCGGCAGAGGTCGTAGGAGAGGCAAGGTCAGCCGAAAAACTAGCCACCATCGAGTTGAGAGACTTCCAGGGGTGCACCGAGGCATTGATTCCTTCTTCGTGCCTGTCGACCGGCATCCAGCGCTTGGAGACGTGGCGGCGTTGCCCCCTGTAGCGGCTGGAGGGGCGACCAGGGGTGCGACCGGAGCCCCGGGAACCACGGCGTTCCTCAGCCAACGAAGAAATCTTGGCGCGCAAGGAGTGGGAGGAAGCACGCCTTCGCTGATCACGACGTGAACCATGGTGATCATCTTCGTCGTCTTCATCCCGGCGGTGCCGCTTGCGGATGTCGCGGTCATCGCAGCGTGGGTTGTGGCGTGATCGATGACCTTTTCCATCCTCCGCTGCAGAACAAGAGCGATGGCGATTCGACCCCCTCGAAGGTGAGCGTCGAGGGCGGCTGCGCTCTTCGTCGCGCGGGCGGGAAGGACCCCGCGCATCACGATCCTTGTGGCGAGAGTGAAGCTCCAGAGAGTGTCGATCATCTTGTTCGTCGCGTCGAGCAAAGGCAGGTCCCAGCTCGGCCAGAGCCGGGATGGGGGCCGGCATGACGGAACCCGTACCAGCGTTGACGGGCATGCCGTCAACTGTGCCAAGGTGACACCGAGGAGGAGAGTGAGTAGCCGGTCTGAAAACAGTGATGGGCTCTCCGCCATCGAGCTCAGGGGCGCCGGTATAATCTTCAACGCAATCGATATGGAGCAGGATGCGAAAAGAGATTCCTCTCTTCCATTGGTCTGGCCGGTCTTCATCGATGCGCACCCTCGAGCAGAGCCCTCCGGTGCCCTTGTTCACGAAAGTGCACCAAAGAACTTTAGGGATGCGGTGTGGTGCCGCCGTCCACACCCACAGACCAAACGAGGAGGTGTCCTCCATAGTAGTGAAACCATCATCAAAACGTTGCACAGCGCTCTTCCTTCCAACAATCTGATCAACAACCTCCGGCCTCCAAGCAAAGGGAGGAAGACCGTCGACGACGATATGGGCGCGGAAGAGCAGGTCGGCATTGTATGCGTTGGAGACGGCGCGCCATGGCCGAAAATGGACGTCGAGGCCGTCGAGTTTGAAGTTGCACCTATCCGTGCGCATTACCTCGTTGCGCAGCTCGGCGGAGGAGAACTTGATGAGGTACTGCTCCGGAAAATGGGAGCTCACTAGCAGCTCGGACGATCGAAGGCGAAATTTGCGGCGGAAGACGTCCTCCACATCGGTGCGGTCCGTGCCTGACGGAGCAGCGAGCACCCAAGCCACGATGGCGGTGGCTTCCCAATCCAGACGCTCCCTGTCGAGGTAGCGATGTAGCAGGAGTCCTCCTCGTCGCGCGTGGAGGGGTGGCCGAGGAAAGCCATGGACGCCGGCGGAAGGTTGGGCACGCACGGTCCCCGCGAGGATCTTGGAGGCGAGGCTGGCAGAGAGCGTCTTCTAACACGGGGACGAGGACATGATGCAACGAGGTGCTTCTTGGAGCTGCAGCGGAAGCACGGTCGAGGAGTTCCTTTAGTAAGGAGAGGAGACGAGGCGGCGCTGGAGGTGAAGCGTCTGCGTCCACGCTCATCAAGGAGGGCCGCGGCTCTTCGGGTCTCCCGCCGCGTGCGGCGCGACGTAACTACAGTCCATCCGGCTTCCAACGGCTCGGCGTCCGTGCCCTGGCGTGCCGGAAAAAACGGGGCAGATAGACCGTTTTGGAGACGCCTGCAGGGGTGGGCCATGGCGTCCGTCGCGGTGGTCGGAGGAAGAGCGAACCGGACGGACTTCCGCGTGCCGTGCGGAGCCGGGGTAGCTCGCGAAGAAGCGTGCCGAAGTATTCCCGTCGGAGTTGGCAGGGTCGAGGAAGACACCGTATTCTCATGCAGGATTGACGCGTCGCCGCCCACTTATGGTTCTTTCCTTTCTGGTGATCCCTTATTTCTCTGTTCGTTGGCGTTTGGCGTCATGGAGAGCTCCGAGGTTCACAGCTTTCGTTTGCCGGCCTGTGGTGGCGCTGGCGAGTTTTGCCATTCGTTTCATCGTCTGCTGCCTTATTTTTCTTTGTTCCTTCGCTTTCTAATTTGGTTTGTGTCTTCTTGCAGGTGCTCTATGAGTGCGCGGGGCTTGGCCGACGAGCGGCGGGCCTCCTTCCTTTTCTGATTCTCCGTTGCTGCATAGGCGGCATGGTCAGGATGTCATGCCTTCACGGCCTTCTCGACGTGGTGCCTTCTCTGACGGTTCAGGGTTTACGGCGGCCGGGTAGGCCTCCGGGTCATGGTCGTTCTGAGCCAGTGCGTGCCGGATCGGTTCTTTTGGCTGGTTCTGATGTTCTGCCTGTGGGCGTATGGGCTGCGTCTGTGTCTATTTCGTCCGGTGCCGTTACTGCTCCGCTGTGGGCTGGAGGAAGCTGACGGTTGAGGCATGCACGCACGCGGCGCAGAACGAGCGGCTGTCGCTACGCGTGGTGCTGCAGGTGCTCTTTTTCGAGCAGCTGCAGCTCTGGCGCGCCATCACCGGCACGTTCCTGGCGTCCACGGGCGGGCTTCCGCAGCAGCAGCGGCGCGGGGCTCTGCGACACACGGCCAGACCCAGCGATACATCG
This sequence comes from Lolium rigidum, assembly GCF_022539505.1. Classification (NCBI taxonomy): domain Eukaryota; kingdom Viridiplantae; phylum Streptophyta; class Magnoliopsida; order Poales; family Poaceae; genus Lolium; species Lolium rigidum. The sequence goes on from NC_061512.1 coordinate 116,449,210, forward strand.
CGGACGACGGCGATGCAGGAGAGCCAAGTGTTGCGGGTGGACATGGAAGGCATGCGGAGCCGGGTGCTGGGCCTCGAAAGGGAGTGCTCCAGCATGCGGGGGGGGGGGGGCATCATGATGATTGACAGCCGCCGACGACGTTGCGGACGCCGGGTCGCCCGGCAGGGCGGACGCCGCCTCGAATATATAGCTGTATCCTGTAGGTCGCGGTACGTATGGGTGCAAGTTCAGCAGTTTGAGTTCGACTCGCAGGCACGCGACGCGATTGGGTCCACGGCGTCCAGGATGGAGATGAGCCCATGAACGAACGCATACAGTTCCGTTAGGCCATTCCGTTCGTAGGCGACATGTATGATGACCAGAAATCACTCGAGACTAAAATGGTTGAGAGGATCCAGGTTAGTTGTCACGACTCTTAAGCTCAGCGCAAGAAATCGGTATACTGTTCATAATTCTAGGCTAAACATTCTCGCCCAAATGCAGGCTCAAGGGCTCTAACATCATGCAAGCCTCAACATTAAAAGCTCTGTCGCCGTAGAGATTCAGTCGGAAAGTTGTCATGCACATTTCCTGAATCTGGGAATGCAGAGACCAACAAACAAGACAGGATGTGTAGCTAGGCTTCGTTGATGTGGACCATGAGGTACAATTTTAAGGTCTAAGCATTAATTCTTTTATCTTCTATAATTTATTGACTTCTGTTTTGCTGCCTTGCACGCACTTTAGATCAGTCGAAACAGATGTGTGCCTTTACTTATATCTATCTATATATTAGCATATTACACTGCTTTACATTATACTCGCTGTGCAGCTTCTCAGTTTAAGTCGCACTTTCAGCAACAAGCAACTCCCATACATACTTCATCTGGGTTCTTTTTGTATCTGAACACTGCCTTGCATGAAAAAACCCCGGATAAATCAAAATAGATGATGCATCTTTTATGGTGCACTGTCTTACATTATACCAACTTTCAGTAATTTCACACATTAGTGATCTGCATTTGAGATTCTTTTTGGGTCAGAAAAATATTTCTCATGTGAGTGTCCTCAAACTCATGCTTCCAACACTGTATAGTTAATTTTATGCCATGGAGATACATCAAGAATATTTCTCATTTCTACCGATTCATGCATATACCTAACCTCTTTAAGTATACTCTGCGCAAATCTCTTAAATGACGTCTGCATCCACTCCATATTGAACAAATGGACAAGGTAGCCAAATGTTCCTCCTGCCATGATTATTCTTTCCTCAGTTTTCTGCAGTTAGTATTTGAATTTTGTTTTTTTACCATAGGGAACCATAATTTGTTTGAAACGAGTGGGAACCATAATGTAAGGGTGTGCTCGGTATTCAATCCCCGAAGCCCTCCACTCAAATTAAAACGGCACCATTCTTAGACTGGACAACAATGCAAGGTACTGACGTGATCCAGATCGACAACCACCAACAAAGCACAACTAATTTGGGGTACCAGCAAGAGAGCTGCTCAGAATCTAAAGTCTCCACTCCCCACAATACCTACATCTACTATCTAATTTGGCTAGAACATTCATAGGCGTCATCTGGCTGTAAATGTGAATCGCCTTGCTGCAAAATAGTTCCGTAAGAAATGTGTCTCCGTCATGTAACTTATTGTTTTTTTTTTGAGGGGTACAAACTCATTCATTCATCACATGGTTCGTACACAAATCCTTTACACATAAAGCTAAGACATTGCCTGGTATAGGAGGAAGCCACACGTAGCTGTCACCACTAACTCTGGCAAACTACTACCTCAATATATCATCTGTCTAAGTAAAATTCAAACTCCACGAAAAAAACAAAATGCCGCAACATATTGCCTCTAACACACAACTCTTATCATTACTCTTTAATTAGATTGCACCACGGGCACGGCGTGCCGCCGCGCCTATGCCTCCTAGTACAATCAATTTTACATGCTCATGCTAATCTGCGGACGTTTCAACTTTCTATAGCATCCACAGATCTTAGAAGAATCCTAATGGTTGTTAACCAGAAAGTTAACCAGTACTTGGTTCGCTATACCATCTGCTCATTGATTGGAATTATTGAGATTTACTCAAACTGTATGTACCCTTCTTTTGGGCCAGAGGCGGTCGGCGGTCGACCGCGTATCCTTGAGCGCCGCTCTCTTCTTCTTCTTGCTCCCGTTGCTTCTGCTTTGTTTCTTCGACGATAGGTAGCTACCACAAGTGCCTATAGTTTGTGAGCACAAGATGCCGTGCTGGTTATAGAGCAGCTAGTGGAGGCTATGGATGTCGTGATGGGAGCAGAAGAGGGAAGGTGTCGACGAGGTTGCACTCCCAGATCTCACAGTTGTTGATGACACCCTTGCCGGGCCTGGACAACGGCTTTTCCGAACGACCGGTGGGAGAGGGAGAGGGGAGTGCGCTCTCTCCGTGGACGTCGAGCGCGCGAGCCAAGCTCCGACGCGGGTCGGGAACGGGGACGGGAACAGAGTGTTGCTGATATGCCCAAGAGGCAATAATAAACTGGTTATTATTATATGTTTGTGTTTATGATAAATATTTGCATCCCATGCTATAATTGTATTAACTGGAAACATTAATACGTGTGTGTTCTGTAAACAAACCATAGTCCATAGTAACCCTCTTGTTTAACTAGATTGTTGATTAATTGATGATCATGGTTTTCTGATCATGAACATTGGATGTTATTAATAACAAGATCACATCGTTAGGAGAATGATATGATGGACACACACCCACAGTAAGCATAGCAATAAGATCAAGTCATTACGTTTTGTTTTGTTATAAGCTCTCAAATACATAGTAACCTAATCCTTCGACCATAAGATCATGTTAATCCCCAGCACTGGAGGAATTATTTGATGACATCAAATGCCACTTCGTAACTGGGTGGTTATAATGGTGGGAGTGGGTATTCTGAAAGAGTGAGTTGAAGTGCATGGATCAAGAGTGGGATTTTCCATCCAAATGACGGAGAGATATACTCTGTGATCTCTCGGTAGAATGACATCCAATTAGCTTACAAGTATGTGACTATGTCACAAGGGATGTCATATCACAGAACGAGTAAAGAGTACTTGTCAGTAACGAGATTGAACTAGGTATGGAGATACCGATAATCGAATCTCAGATAAGTAAGATATCGCGAGACAAAGGGAATTGGTATCGTATGTTTATGGTTCTTTCGATCAGGAAGTCATCTTTGAATATGCAGGAGCAATTATGGATCTCCAGGTCCCGCTATTGGTTATTGATCGGAGATGTGTCTCGATCATGTCTGCATAGTTCGCGAACCGTAGGGTGACACACTTAAGGTTCGATGTTGTTTAAGTAGATATGGAATATGAGATGGAGACTGAATGTTGTTCAGAGTCTCATATTAGATCCAGGACATCACGAGGAGGTCTAGAGAATATGATTCATATAAGGCAAGTCTCATTCCGGGTTTCCGAAAAAGTTTAGGATTATTTCGGTGGTTGACCATAGTACTTCTAGAAGGTTCTGGAGGGGCCACTAGTGGGCCCACCATCCCAGGATGGGCCACATGAGCCGAGGGGGTGAAGCCCAACCCTAATGGGCCAGGCGCACAATGCCCTCAAGGCCCAGCCGGCCAACCCCCCAAGGGATAAGGGAGAATCCCTAGATTCAAGGGGGGCTTGGGGGGCAAGTTCCCCCAACCTTGTGCGTCGGCCCTAGGGGTGGAGGAGGGGTGTAAGGGTACATTGCCCCTATGTGTGGTTTTGGTAATTAATGACAACCTCTATGGACTAATGTTTTCATTGAGTTTATATGTAGGAATATTCCATAGGTTCTACTTGTATTCCATGTGTTGGATTCAAGTATGGATGCCATGTAAATAAAGATACATCTTGTGTGTTGGCATCAAGATCATCGATTTGAAGACATATATGTGATATGATCAAGAAGAAGAAATGAAGATGGAGTTCTTATGTGGAACTCAATATTAGCCATGTTCTATCTTATGAGAGTTTGAGAAGGTACAAGGTTAAGTCGGACAAGTTCAAGATGAGCAACTCAAGTGATCACATGCTTGAAGCTTGCCGTCCATTTGGTGATAATGGACATGTGAAGATGTGCATCAATAGAGCTTTCCCATCATGGTGTATGGGGGAGCATTTGTGAGTTTTCACGAAGCGACGATGATCAAGTGAGGCATTCCGGCTTGTGTAGAACTTGAAGAGTTATCATCAAGATCAAGCGGGATGCGCAAGGCAAAAGGTATGACCTTGATAGGTTTTCCTTTTACCGGTCTCAAGGTGGTTGATGGGAGACCGGATTATAGGATAGATAGCCGCACTATCAAGAGGGGCTTTCTGCTGGGTAACTTGATCGCATCGTCTTAGGGAGCTCAATTTATTGCATACTTTGCATATCCCTATTGCTTCTTGGTGTTTCTCTGTGTGAGGTTTTTGAGCTTGTTGCTAGCTTTACAACAAGCCCAAGTTCATCAAAAACGGAATCCGCATGCATCTTCTATTGCGTTTTCAAGTTTGGACGTCTTCACCGTTTCTTGACGGTGGGAGACTCCCTCTCTAAAATTATCTAAAAATGTTCTGTGAGGAGTCTCCATATTCGTCGTTACCTTTCCAACAAAATTGGTTTCAAGTCAATCGGAGGTCGGGAGCATTAGTTATTAAAGAAAAAGGAGAAAAGAAGAAAAAGAGGAAAAAGAAGAGGGGCAGCCGGTTGGCGGCCGGTCCGCCGGGCCGCACGCCGGCCCACCCGGGCAGCCGGTTGGCGACCGGCCAACCGGCCCAGGCACCGGTCCGCATCTCCCCAGCCCGGCAGCCTCCCCGGCCCGACCGGAATCCCCACCGGGCCGCCTCCCCGCCGAACGGCCCACGCGGCCGCCTCCCCCGCGCGGCCTGCTCTCCGCGCCGCCCGAGCGCTACTGGGCCGCCTGCTCGCCCGCGCGCTGATGCCCCAGCTGGGCCGCTCGTCCCGCGCGCCCTCTGCGCTATTTGCCGCTCAGCGCGCACTTTGCTCAGCCCGGTTGCTGGGCCGGTCCGACCGGGCTGCACGCTGGCCTGTCCGGCTGCTGCTCCGGTCGGCCGGCCTGGTGACCGGCTGGGCTGTTTTTCTGCCCGTTTTTTCTGCCTTTTTCCCCCAACAGTTTTATTTGCTCCCATGCTATAAATAGCTCTTCTTCCACCTTGAGCATCTAACTTCTTCCCTTTTCTCTCACCTCCATTGTTGCATTTGAAGAAGTTGCTCTCTCCCTTGATTCCTCCAACCATTCTTGCTCATACTTGAGGATTTGAGAGAGGAGATCTAGATCTACACTTCCACCAAACCATTTCTTCTCTAAGTGAGGGAATCTCTTGGGATCTAGATCTTGGAGTCTTTGTTTGACTTTCCCCCTTGTTCTTCCTCTCCAATCTCATCCTAGCATTCGTTGCTTTGGTGGGATTTGAGTGTGAAGGACTTGAACACCTCCGGTGTTCTTGCTTTGCATCATTGCATAGTGTTGAGCTCTCCACCACGATTTGTTCGAGTGAGAGACCGTGAGCTTGTTACTCTTGGAGGGTGACCTCCTAGTTGGCTTGGTTGGTGTCCGGTGATCTCTTCGTGGAAGATTGTGAAGGGGCCCGGGCTTCTCCTTCGTGGAGCTTGTGAAGTGGTTGTGGAGCTTGCCATCTCCGGAGCGGAGGAAAAGCTAACCATAAGGAAAGGGCCATTATCCTTCGTGGGTGTGGTTCGGAGAATAGGGTGAGCCTTCGTGGCGCGGGGAATCCTTCGTGGGACCTCCACTCCTCCAAACGTGACGTACCTTGTTGCAAAGCAAGGGAACACGGGAATACATCCTCGTCTCCGCGTGCCTCGGTTATTTCTATACCCGAGCTCTCTTTCCTTGTGATAGCCATCGTGCTTGAAGTACATATATCTTGCTATCACTTGTGCTACATATATCTTGTGCCTATCTTGCTTAGCTCTAGTTGCTATTGTTACACTTAGTTGAGCTTAGCATATTTAGGGTTTGTGCTTGTAAACTATACGATAGTTTAATTCCGCATTCTTACAAGACAAATCCGCAAGAGTTTGTAATTGCCTATTCACCCCCCCCCTCTAGGCGACATCTCGATCTATCAATTGGTATCAGAGCAAGGTTTCTCCTTGTTTAAGGCTTCACCGCCTTGAGAGTAAAGATGTCGGCTAGTATAGTGCACAATGACACAATTTTCTTTAATGGCACAAATTATCTTTTGTGGCGAAATTGCTTGCTTTGTAACCTTCGGACCTTGTGTCCTCATATAGAGCAATTTCTAGATGTCGGTTTTTCTCCTCCGATGGATTCTCAAAATCTATCTTTAGAGGATGAGAAAAACTTACATCTTGAAGCTCAAGTATCTAATGAGCTTTTATTCTCCTTGAGACCCGATTTTCGTAGGTTCTTGATATATATAAAGCGAAAATCGTCTCATGAGATGTGGATCAAGCTTAAGGAAATGTTTGGTGGATCCACTTCTCAATTGGTCGGTGGTGACCCCGAGGAGCTCTCTTCCCCTACACATCATGAAGAGCTCCAAGTTGCTTCCACCTCCGTTCGTGATGAGTTATCATCTTCTTCCACTTCACCAACGTGTAGCAAGACACGAGGTAATGATATGGTGAGTGGTGAGGAAAATTGCAATGTTGATATTGTGCTCAATAGTGATGATTCTTCATCTCTATCCCATTGTAATGCTTCCTCTTTGGACTTAAACACATCTAGCATTGAAAATAACCTACATGCTTGTGTTGATAGTCCTTGCATATCATGTGTAAAGTGCTTACATAGATCTCATGATGATATGCTTACCTTGTCTTGCTCCCATAATCAAAATGCTTATATTTCCTCTAGTTGTTTGTTGACTAACAATGTAGAGGAAACCAAACACTCTATGGATCAAGACATGTTTTCAAATGAGGATCCAAGAATATCTTCATCTTCATCCTCTGGTATGCACATGTGCCTTATGGCAAATGGATCAAAGGTATCTCCTACTTTGACTCCTAACACATCCTCTAATGATGAGAATGATGATGATGATAATGATGAAGAATATAATACCTTGGTGCATAATATGGCAATAGTATATGCTTCTCTTCATGGTAATAATGAAGCTCGTGCTAATCTCGAACACTCTATGGATACCTTGAATAAATATAGGGAAACCATAGTGGAGTTGGAGTCCCATGTTGAAAATGAGGAAATGAGATTCACTCTCCTCAAGCATGAGCTAAAAGATGAGAAGCATACTAATTTTATGCTTACCAGAAAAAATTGAATCCTATATGCATGAAAATGAGAAAACTATTGTTGATGCTTGTGCTACTAACTCTAATTCTTGTGAAGCATCTACCTTAGAGGAGAATGTTGAGCTAAGGGCTCAACTTGAGTTGCTAACTAGCAATTATAGGGAATTGGAAGAAAGTCATAAAAAGCTCTCAAGCTCTCATGATGATCTTCTAATTTCCTATGATGGGCTAAAATTAGCTCATGAGGCAAGTATCACTAAGGTAACATCTTGTGAGCCTCATATGGATGTTAGCACAATCTCTACTACTAATGCTATATTGCCATGTGCTAGTCCTTGTAGTCCATCTAGTCAAACTAGTGATACACCTTGTGTTGGATTACTCACTTTGCCTTGTTGCTATAACAATGAAGCTTCTACTTCCTCTAGTACTTGTATTTCTACTAACCATGTAGAGGAAATAAAAGAGCTCGAGGCCCAAGTTCTTTCTTTGAAGAAAGACTTAGAAAAGCGTCATAGAGGGAAATCCGCACTTGACAAGATGCTAAGTGTGCAACAATCCCCCAATGACAAGAGTGGACTTGGATTCAACTCCAATAACAAGAACAAGTCCAAGAGAAAGAGCAACAAGAAGAAGGACCAAGATAAAGTCAATGATCCGGCCAAGTTGGTTTGCTTCAAGTGCAAGGTTGAAGGGCATCATGTTAGATCATGCCCATTGAAGAAGAAGAAGCACTTGAGTGAGAAACAACAAGGGAAACGGTCGCAAGGTCAAGGTCAAGCTCATGCTCGACCTCAAGTTGAAGATAGGCCACTTCCCAAGAAGAATCAAGATATTGTTCCCCAAGATAAGAAATCAATAAAGAAGAGAAAGGGGAACACTTGCTACTTATGCCGTGAGAAGGGGCACTTTGCTTCTTCTTGCTTAGGTGGTACCTTATCTAACCCTATAATTGTTGATGATGATTATTCTCTAGGGAAGGATAAGAATGGCAATGTGTTTGCCAAGTTTGTTGGAACTCAAAGTGGTTTCAAGAAAAGAACCATTTGGGTTGCCAAGCCTATTGTGACTAACCTCTTAGGACCCAACTTGGTTGGGGACCAACAAGCTCAAATTTGATCAATAGGTGTATATGGAGGTCATTGGAGATTTGGCTACTTCATGAAGAATTAAGGGATCTTCATATATTATATTTTGACCAAGTCAAGTCATATGGATTATCATCTATATCTTATATCCAATGTTCCTCCTTGCGATAACTTATACTTCAACTCATCATATTTATTGTAAGTTACTTGCCCCTTTGCATGTTTGGTTTTGTACCAAATACTTGTGTGTATGTGTTGTGTCTTACTTACCTATCTTGTGTATTCAAGTATGTTTGTTTGACTCATCATATACTTGTGTATTGTTTTGGAGCCTAATGCATCTTGATGATATCTTATTCGGCTCCCTTTGAAGTGATTAATGGAACGTCCCATTTTGGGGGAGTGATATGCTTTGTGCATCTCTCTTTCTTTAAAATATGTGTACATGGATACCACCACTTAGTATTGATATTGCAAGATTATCTAGTCACTATGTGGTGTGTCATACTCATGAGAAATTCAAATTCTAAAATATCCATTAATCATCTCTAGTTGAATTTTAGTTGCCTCTTGTTTTAGAAGAAATGTTTTATCACATTATGGGGGAGTAATATGTTTTGTACATATCACAAGCCTAGAAAATGTGAACATATGAGGTTATGCCACTTAGAGTTGATACTCTTAACTATCTTGTTCCTAGGTGGCATGTTTTCTCAAACAAGCTCCATTCCTAATAAAAAATCCTTTATTACTCATCTTATGGGTTCTTGTTTGAGTAAGAAATTCTTGGTACGGTTTTCCTCAAATACATATCTCTATATCTTATTTGGGACACCGATTGCTTCAAGTTATTCTAATCATTGCCGTGCGTGATTGTTTGACTAGTTGAAGCTATCAAGAATCTTCATCCGTGCATAGTGCTTAATTCTATATACTTATCCTATGCCTTTTATTGTGAAGTTAATCCTTACTATCATTGTCAATTCACCACCGGAAATTATTTCCAATATACCCATTGTCTTTGACAATTTATAACCTTGTATGTGGTTGAATTTTTGGATCATCTTCATCTTGGATTGTTTCTTATTTGCCTTATTTTATTTCCAAGAAATCTTTGTTGCTCCCATGTGTCTTCCTTGTCCCTTTGAAAAATCTTTTGATAAATTCTCTTGATTCATATCAAGTGTTTATTTTGGAAGACAAACCTTTCTTTACGGTACATTGTGCCATTGTGAAAAGTGTAGAGGGTTTGGTTTATTTGTTCGAACCTTGCTCTTTTGGGAGTTTTGCTATATCATTCCTTCTTCTATGCTTTATTTGATGAATGAGATAAATCTTTGAGCATGTTTGCTTTATTTCATCCTTTATGCTCAATGGTTTCTTCTTAGTTCATTTGTTGAACTTCGTTGAACAAATCTTTTGATTTGCTTCTTAGATATAATTTGGACAACAAATTTGTTTTGTGACACCTCTATGCCTTATTTAATTCTTTTGGTGTTTTGTCCAAAGTATATCTTTCTTGGATCTTTAAAAGTTTTGGTGCATGCTTATATGTAATTCATTTATACTTGTAGCATGCTTGCTTTCTTTGATCCATTATGTAGGATATACTCCATCAAATCCTAAATGGCTAAGATGTGCATGAAATTCAAATTTCATCTAAATATGCACATGATTATATGGAGTGTGTCCTATATATTGTGGTTAGTCTAACCATGTTGGACCCAATAAGTTTGGGGACCAAGATGTACTTGAATGATGTTTTAGGTACATTGGAGATGCAATGGAGGCTTGTCTCATCTATAAGGAAGGTGTTGTCACCATATGAGAATTGGAGTCAAGCTAGGATGATCGATGAACTCTTATCTACTACATCAAGCCATTGCTATCTCGGTAACAAGTATCTTATTCATGCATTCTCATATAGCATCCAACCCCTTGTAGGTTGTATCTTGGCATGAAATTATTTATTTCGAAAATATTGCGGTTCTTGAAAAACCCTTTTAAAATAAAACTTCTTATTGAACATTTGAGTAATTTGAGAAGATGCATATGATAGGTTATATATATATACATCATATTTTATGATTCACCTATCACAAATATGCCCTCTAGCAATTTATTGCATATCAATTCCTCAAAGAGCTCTTGTGTGCAATATTGATGAATTTGTGAAATAAATCCGTATTTGTGATACTTGTTGCCTTTCTCAAAACATTCCAACTAGCTTTACTCTCTTATTGTTAGTTGTGATGTTTTTGAGATTTTATTTGGTTGAAGTTCATTCATATACCATAAGTAAAAAGTGGAGCCATAGGCTATATATGCTTTTAAGCAAACATCCTTTGGTATATGTTATTAGTTCATCTTGGATATCATATCTTATCTATTTTGTTAACCTCTTGTGTGTGCATGTTTCTTTATGGATCATTTGTCCACTTTAGAAACTTATATACATAAGAGCGTTAATCCATCACCTTGATATCTTTGTTCTTTGCCGACCATCTTTTATCCTTTGTTTCTTAGTGGTGTTGGTAAAGGAGATTTATGAGTGCTTGGTTTATTTGTTTTCCTTCTTGCACTCATATCTCGTAATTGTTGGACTAAAGTTGTTCTTGATAAGCATATTCTCTTTATCTTAGTTGTGTTCTAAATGATATATAGGGAGTGAGGATTCCATGTTTGTGCATATTGTATTCAAATGCAAACATTATAAATTATGCACGAACCTTGGGGAGCTTTCTTACTTTATTTAGAGCACTATATCTCTCTTATCATGATATCTTTGTTCGTCCAATTGGATCTTTGATTGCTTGCTTTATTTGTTGAAGCTCACTTCACCATGTTATCTTTATGCAATCTTTGATCCTCAATATAGTTTGACTTCCTTCAAGTATTCATCATTGGATATGTGCACTTGATTCCACTCAAATTATGAGAAGTGCACACTTTGGGGAGGAACTCACATTATATTGGCCTTCTAAATTTTTCACCCATTTTGACAATCGATGCCAATGGGGGAGAAGTTTAGAGGGTTTAAGGGAATGGTTTTTATACTTAAGTTTGGTTTGTGCTTAAGTGTTTTGCCTCTCATGCATTGCATGGTTGTATATATATAGTGGAAACTATCCCAAAGGTTAATCTTGACAATATATGCAATGAATTCATGTTCATCACACGTGCATACATTGTGGGGGAGTTTTGTGGGGGAGTTTTCTCTATATATATTGGTTCTACTCATATCTCTTGCATTTGTTGTAGTTGTGTGAGTAGAGTCGGTTTTGATATGGGCTAGTAGCTTTGTGTTACTTGACCATATCAAATACAACCTCTTGTATACAACTTATTCTCGGATAAGTTGCGTACTTGTTTCTAATATTCATTATATAAACCCTCTTATAGTGATTGTCATCAATTACCAAAATGGGGGAGATTGTAAGGGTACATTGCCCCTATGTGTGGTTTTGGTAATTAATGACAACCCCTATGGACTAATGTTTTCATTGAGTTTATATGTAGGAATATTCCATAGGTTCTACTTGTATTCCATGTGTTGGATTCAAGTATGGATGCCATGTAAATAAAGATACATCTTGTGTGTTGGCATCAAGATCATCGATTTGAAGACATATATGTGATATGATCAAGAAGAAGAAATGAAGATGGAGTTCTTATGTGGAACTCAATATTAGCCATGCTCTATCTTATGAGAGTTTGAGAAGGTACAAGGTTAAGTCGGGCAAGTTCAAGATGAGCATCTCAAGTGATCACATGCTTGAAGCTTGCCGTCCATTTGGTGATAATGGACATGTGAAGATGTGCATCAATAGAGCTTTCCCATCATGGTGTATGGGGGAGCATTTGTGAGTCTTCACGAAGCGAAGATGATCAAGTGAGGCATTCCGGCTTGTGTAGAACTTGAAGAGTTTTCATCAAGATCAAGTGGGATGCGCAAGGCAAAAGGTATGACCTTGATAGGTTTTCCTTTTACCGGTCTCAAGGTGGTTGATGGGAGACCGGATTATAGGATAGATAGCCGCACTATCAAGAGGGGCTTTCGGTTGGGTAACTTGATCGCATCGTCTTAGGGAGCTCAATCCTTTGCATACTTTGCATATCCCTATTGCTTCTTGGTGTTTCTCTGTGTGAGGTTCTTGAGCTTGTTGCTAGCTTTACAACAAGCCCAAGTCCATCGAAAACGGAATCCGCATGCATCTTCTATTGCGTTTTCAAGTTTGGACGTCTTCACCGTTTCTTGACGGTGGGAGACTCCCTCTCTAAAATTATCTAAAAATGTTCGTGAGGAGTCTCCATATTTCCAACAAAATTTGTTGGTGTTCTATTCGTCGTTACCTTTCTAACAAAATTGGTTTCAAGTCAATCGGAGTTCGGGAGCATTAGTTATTAAAGAAAAAGGAGAAAAGAAGAAAAAGAGGAAAAAGAAGAGGGGCAGCCGGTTGGCGGCCGGTCCGCCGGGCCGCACGGCTGGCCCACCGGGGCAGCCGGTTGGCGATCGGCCAACCGGCCCGGGCACCGGTCCGCATCTCCCCAGCCCGGCAGCCTCCCCGGCCCGGCCGGAATCCCCACCGGGCCGCCTCCCCGCCGAACGGCCCACGCGGCCGCCTCCCCCGCGCGGCCTGCTCTCCGCGCCGCCCGAGCGCTACTGGGCCGCCTGCACGCCCGCGCGCTGATGCCCCAGCTGGGCCGCTCGTCCCGCGCGCCCTCTACGCTATTTTCCGCTCAGCGCGCACTTTGCTCAGCCCGGTTGCTGGGCCGGTCTGACCGGGCTGCACGCTGGCCTGTCCGGCTGCTGCTCCGGTCGGCCGGCCTGGTGACCGGCTGGGCTGTTTTTTCTGCCCGTTTTTCTGCCCGTTTTTTCTGTCTTTTTCCCCCAACAGTTTTATTTGCTCCCATGCTATAAATAGCTCTTCTTCCACCTTGAGCATCTAACTTCTTCCCTTTTCTCTCACCTCCATTGTTGCATTTGAAGAAGTTGCTCTCTCCCTTGATTCCTCCAACCATTCTTGCTCATACTTGAGGATTTGAGAGAGGAGATCTAGATCTACACTTCCACCAAACCATTTCTTCTCTAAGTGAGGGAATCTCTTGGGATCTAGATCTTGGAGTCTTTGTTTGACTTTCCCCCTTGTTCTTCCTCTCCAATCTCATCCTAGCATTCGTTGCTTTGGTGGGATTTGAGTGTGAAGGACTTGAACACCTCCGGTGTTCTTGCTTTGCATCATTGCATAGTGTTGAGCTCTCCACCACGATTTGTTCGAGTGGGAGACCGTGAGCTTGTTACTCTTGGAGGGTGACCTCCTAGTTGGCTTGGTTGGTGTCCCGGTGATCTCTTCGTGGAAGATTGTGAAGGGGCCGGGCTTCTCCTTCGTGGAGCTTGTGAAGTGGTTGTGGAGCTTGCCATCTCCGGAGCGGAGGAAAAGCTAACCATAAGGAAAGGGCCATTATCCTTCGTGGGTGTGGTTCGGAGAATAGGGTGAGCCTTCGTGGCGCGGGGAATCCTTCGTGGGACCTCCACTCCTCCAAACGTGACGTACCTTGTTGCAAAGCAAGGGAACACGGGAATACATCCTCGTCTCCGCGTGCCTCGGTTATTTCTATACCCGAGCTCTCTTTCCTTGTGATAGCCATCGTGCTTGAAGTACATATATCTTGCTATCACTTGTGCTACATATATCTTGTGCCTATCTTGCTTAGCTCTAGTTGCTATTGTTACACTTAGTTGAGCTTAGCATATTTAGGGTTTGTGCTTGTAAACTATACGATAGTTTAATTCCGCATTCTTACAAGACAAATCCGCAAGAGTTTGTAATTGCCTATTCACCCCCCCTCTAGGCGACATCTCGATCTATCAATTGGTATCGGAGCAAGGTTTCTCCTTGTTTAAGGCTTCACCGCCTTGAGAGTAAAGATGTCGGCTAGTATAGTGCACAATGACACAATTTTCTTTAATGGCACAAATTATCTTTTGTGGCGAAATTGCTTGCTTTGTAACCTTCGGACCTTGTGTCCTCATATAGAGCAATTTCTAGATGTCGGTTTTTCTCCTCCGATGGATTCTCAAAATCTATCTTTAGAGGATGAGAAAAACTTACATCTTGAAGCTCAAGTATCTAATGAGCTTTTATTCTCCTTGAGACCCGATTTTCGTAGGTTCTTGATATATATAAAGCGAAAATCGTCTCATGAGATGTGGATCAAGCTTAAGGAAATGTTTGGTGGATCCACTTCTCAATTGGTCGGTGGTGACCCCGAGGAGCTCTCTTCCCCTACACATCATGAAGAGCTCCAAGTTGCTTCCACCTCCGTTCGTGATGAGTTATCATCTTCTTCCACTTCACCAACGTGTAGCAAGACACGAGGTAATGATATGGTGAGTGGTGAGGAAAATTGCAATGTTGATATTGTGCTCAATAGTGATGATTCTTCATCTCTATCCCATTGTAATGCTTCCTCTTTGGACTTAAACACATCTAGCATTGAAAATAACCTACATGCTTGTGTTGATAGTCCTTGCATATCATGTGTAAAGTGCTTACATAGATCTCATGATGATATGCTTACCTTGTCTTGCTCCCATAATCAAAATGCTTATATTTCCTCTAGTTGTTTGTTGACTAACAATGTAGAGGAAACCAAACACTCTATGGATCAAGACATGTTTTCAAATGAGGATCCAAGAATATCTTCATCTTCATCCTCTGGTATGCACATGTGCCTTATGGCAAATGGATCAAAGGTATCTCCTACTTTGACTCCTAACACATCCTCTAATGATGAGAATGATGATGATGATAATGATGAAGAATATAATACCTTGGTGCATAATATGGCAATAGTATATGCTTCTCTTCATGGTAATAATGAAGCTCGTGCTAATCTCGAACACTCTATGGATACCTTGAATAAATATAGGGAAACCATAGTGGAGTTGGAGTCCCATGTTGAAAATGAGGAAATGAGATTCACTCTCCTCAAGCATGAGCTAAAAGATGAGAAGCATACTAATTTTATGCTTACAGAAAAAATTGAATCCTATATGCATGAAAATGAGAAAACTATTGTTGATGCTTGTGCTACTAACTCTAATTCTTGTGAAGCATCTACCTTAGAGGAGAATGTTGAGCTAAGGGCTCAACTTGAGTTGCTAACTAGCAATTATAGGGAATTGGAAGAAAGTCATAAAAAGCTCTCAAGCTCTCATGATGATCTTCTAATTTCCTATGATGGGCTAAAATTAGCTCATGAGGCAAGTATCACTAAGGTAACATCTTGTGAGCCTCATATGGATGTTAGCACAATCTCTACTACTAATGCTATATTGCCATGTGCTAGTCCTTGTAGTCCATCTAGTCAAACTAGTGATACACCTTGTGTTGGATTACTCACTTTGCCTTGTTGCTATAACAATGAAGCTTCTACTTCCTCTAGTACTTGTATTTCTACTAACCATGTAGAGGAAATAAAAGAGCTCGAGGCCCAAGTTCTTTCTTTGAAGAAAGACTTAGAAAAGCGTCATAGAGGGAAATCCGCACTTGACAAGATGCTAAGTGTGCAACAATCCCCCAATGACAAGAGTGGACTTGGATTCAACTCCAATAACAAGAACAAGTCCAAGAGAAAGAGCAACAAGAAGAAGGACCAAGATAAAGTCAATGATCCGGCCAAGTTGGTTTGCTTCAAGTGCAAGGTTGAAGGGCATCATGTTAGATCATGCCCATTGAAGAAGAAGAAGCACTTGAGTGAGAAACAACAAGGGAAACGGTCGCAAGGTCAAGGTCAAGCTCATGCTCGACCTCAAGTTGAAGATAGGCCACTTCCCAAGAAGAATCAAGATATTGTTCCCCAAGATAAGAAATCAATAAAGAAGAGAAAGGGGAACACTTGCTACTTATGCCGTGAGAAGGGGCACTTTGCTTCTTCTTGCTTAGGTGGTACCTTATCTAACCCTATAATTGTTGATGATGATTATTCTCTAGGGAAGGATAAGAATGGCAATGTGTTTGCCAAGTTTGTTGGAACTCAAAGTGGTTTCAAGAAAAGAACCATTTGGGTTGCCAAGCCTATTGTGACTAACCTCTTAGGACCCAACTTGGTTGGGGACCAACAAGCTCAAATTTGATCAATAGGTGTATATGGAGGTCATTGGAGATTTGGCTACTTCATGAAGAATTAAGGGATCTTCATATATTATATTTTGACCAAGTCAAGTCATATGGATTATCATCTATATCTTATATCCAATGTTCCTCCTTGCGATAACTTATACTTCAACTCATCATATTTATTGTAAGTTACTTGCCCCTTTGCATGTTTGGTTTTGTACCAAATACTTGTGTGTATGTGTTGTGTCTTACTTACCTATCTTGTGTATTCAAGTATGTTTGTTTGACTCATCATATACTTGTGTATTGTTTTGGAGCCTAATGCATCTTGATGATATCTTATTCGGCTCCCTTTGAAGTGATTAATGGAACGTCCCATTTTGGGGGAGTGATATGCTTTGTGCATCTCTCTTTCTTTAAAATATGTGTACATGGATACCACCACTTAGTATTGATATTGCAAGATTATCTAGTCACTATGTGGTGTGTCATACTCATGAGAAATTCAAATTCTAAAATATCCATTAATCATCTCTAGTTGAATTTTAGTTGCCTCTTGTTTTAGAAGAAATGTTTTATCACATTATGGGGGAGTAATATGTTTTGTACATATCACAAGCCTAGAAAATGTGAACATATGAGGTTATGCCACTTAGAGTTGATACTCTTAACTATCTTGTTCCTAGGTGGCATGTTTTCTCAAACAAGCTCCATTCCTAATAAAAAATCCTTTATTACTCATCTTATGGGTTCTTGTTTGAGTAAGAAATTCTTGGTACGGTTTTCCTCAAATACATATCTCTATATCTTATTTGGGACACCGATTGCTTCAAGTTATTCTAATCATTGCCGTGCGTGATTGTTTGACTAGTTGAAGCTATCAAGAATCTTCATCCGTGCATAGTGCTTAATTCTATATACTTATCCTATGCCTTTTATTGTGAAGTTAATCCTTACTATCATTGTCAATTCACCACCGGAAATTATTTCCAATATACCCATTGTCTTTGACAATTTATAACCTTGTATGTGGTTGAATTTTTGGATCATCTTCATCTTGGATTGTTTCTTATTTGCCTTATTTTATTTCCAAGAAATCTTTGTTGCTCCCATGTGTCTTCCTTGTCCCTTTGAAAAATCTTTTGATAAATTCTCTTGATTCATATCAAGTGTTTATTTTGGAAGACAAACCTTTCTTTACGGTACATTGTGCCATTGTGAAAAGTGTAGAGGGTTTGGTTTATTTGTTCGAACCTTGCTCTTTTGGGAGTTTTGCTATATCATTCCTTCTTCTATGCTTTATTTGATGAATGAGATAAATCTTTGAGCATGTTTGCTTTATTTCATCCTTTATGCTCAATGGTTTCTTCTTAGTTCATTTGTTGAACTTCGTTGAACAAATCTTTTGATTTGCTTCTTAGATATAATTTGGACAACAAATTTGTTTTGTGACACCTCTATGCCTTATTTAATTCTTTTGGTGTTTTGTCCAAAGTATATCTTTCTTGGATCTTTAAAAGTTTTGGTGCATGCTTATATGTAATTCATTTATACTTGTAGCATGCTTGCTTTCTTTTGATCCATTATGTAGGATATACTCCATCAAATCCTAAATGGCTAAGATGTGCATGAAATTCAAATTTCATCTAAATATGCACATGATTATATGGAGTGTGTCCTATATATTGTGGTTAGTCTAACCATGTTGGACCCAATAAGTTTGGGGACCAAGATGTACTTGAATGATGTTTTAGGTACATTGGAGATGCAATGGAGGCTTGTCTCATCTATAAGGAAGGTGTTGTCACCATATGAGAATTGGAGTCAAGCTAGGATGATCGATGAACTCTTATCTACTACATCAAGCCATTGCTATCTCGGTAACAAGTATCTTATTCATGCATTCTCATATAGCATCCAACCCCTTGTAGGTTGTATCTTGGCATGAAATTATTTATTTCGAAAATATTGCGGTTCTTGAAAAACCCTTTTAAAATAAAACTTCTTATTGAACATTTGAGTAATTTGAGAAGATGCATATGATAGGTTATATATATATACATCATATTTTATGATTCACCTATCACAAATATGCCCTCTAGCAATTTATTGCATATCAATTCCTCAAAGAGCTCTTGTGTGCAATATTGATGAATTTGTGAAATAAATCCGTATTTGTGATACTTGTTGCCTTTCTCAAAACATTCCAACTAGCTTTACTCTCTTATTGTTAGTTGTGATGTTTTTGAGATTTTATTTGGTTGAAGTTCATTCATATACCATAAGTAAAAAGTGGAGCCATAGGCTATATATGCTTTTAAGCAAACATCCTTTGGTATATGTTATTAGTTCATCTTGGATATCATATCTTATCTATTTTGTTAACCTCTTGTGTGTGCATGTTTCTTTATGGATCATTTGTCCACTTTAGAAACTTATATACATAAGAGCGTTAATCCATCACCTTGATATCTTTGTTCTTTGCCGACCATCTTTTATCCTTTGTTTCTTAGTGGTGTTGGTAAAGGAGATTTATGAGTGCTTGGTTTATTTGTTTTCCTTCTTGCACTCATATCTCGTAATTGTTGGACTAAAGTTGTTCTTGATAAGCATATTCTCTTTATCTTAGTTGTGTTCTAAATGATATATAGGGAGTGAGGATTCCATGTTTGTGCATATTGTATTCAAATGCAAACATTATAAATTATGCACGAACCTTGGGGAGCTTTCTTACTTTATTTAGAGCACTATATCTCTCTTATCATGATATCTTTGTTCGTCCAATTGGATCTTTGATTGCTTGCTTTATTTGTTGAAGCTCACTTCACCATGTTATCTTTATGCAATCTTTGATCCTCAATATAGTTTGACTTCCTTCAAGTATTCATCATTGGATATGTGCACTTGATTCCACTCAAATTATGAGAAGTGCACACTTTGGGGAGGAACTCACATTATATTGGCCTTCTAAATTTTTCACCCATTTTGACAATCGATGCCAATGGGGGAGAAGTTTAGAGGGTTTAAGGGAATGGTTTTTATACTTAAGTTTGGTTTGTGCTTAAGTGTTTTGCCTCTCATGCATTGCATGGTTGTATATATATAGTGGAAACTATCCCAAAGGTTAATCTTGACAATATATGCAATGAATTCATGTTCATCACACGTGCATACATTGTGGGGGAGTTTTGTGGGGGAGTTTTCTCTATATATATTGGTTCTACTCATATCTCTTGCATTTGTTGTAGTTGTGTGAGTAGAGTCGGTTTTGATATGGGCTAGTAGCTTTGTGTTACTTGACCATATCAAATACAACCTCTTGTATACAACTTATTCTCGGATAAGTTGCGTACTTGTTTCTAATATTCATTATATAAACCCTCTTATAGTGATTGTCATCAATTACCAAAATGGGGGAGATTGTAAGGGTACATTGCCCCTATGTGTGGTTTTGGTAATTAATGACAACCCCTATGGACTAATGTTTTCATTGAGTTTATATGTAGGAATATTCCATAGGTTCTACTTGTATTCCATGTGTTGGATTCAAGTATGGATGCCATGTAAATAAAGATACATCTTGTGTGTTGGCATCAAGATCATCGATTTGAAGACATATATGTGATATGATCAAGAAGAAGAAATGAAGATGGAGTTCTTATGTGGAACTCAATATTAGCCATGCTCTATCTTATGAGAGTTTGAGAAGGTACAAGGTTAAGTCGGGCAAGTTCAAGATGAGCATCTCAAGTGATCACATGCTTGAAGCTTGCCGTCCATTTGGTGATAATGGACATGTGAAGATGTGCATCAATAGAGCTTTCCCATCATGGTGTATGGGGGAGCATTTGTGAGTCTTCACGAAGCGAAGATGATCAAGTGAGGCATTCCGGCTTGTGTAGAACTTGAAGAGTTTTCATCAAGATCAAGTGGGATGCGCAAGGCAAAAGGTATGACCTTGATAGGTTTTCCTTTTACCGGTCTCAAGGTGGTTGATGGGAGACCGGATTATAGGATAGATAGCCGCACTATCAAGAGGGGCTTTCGGTTGGGTAACTTGATCGCATCGTCTTAGGGAGCTCAATCCTTTGCATACTTTGCATATCCCTATTGCTTCTTGGTGTTTCTCTGTGTGAGGTTCTTGAGCTTGTTGCTAGCTTTACAACAAGCCCAAGTCCATCGAAAACGGAATCCGCATGCATCTTCTATTGCGTTTTCAAGTTTGGACGTCTTCACCGTTTCTTGACGGTGGGAGACTCCCTCTCTAAAATTATCTAAAAATGTTCTGTGAGGAGTCTCCATATTTCCAACAAAATTTGTTGGTGTTCTATTCGTCGTTACCTTTCTAACAAAATTGGTTTCAAGTCAATCGGAGTTCGGGAGCATTAGTTATTAAAGAAAAAGGAGAAAAGAAGAAAAAGAGGAAAAAGAAGAGGGGCAGCCGGTTGGCGGCCGGTCCGCCGGGCCGCACGCCGGCCCACCCGGGGCAGCCGGTTGGCGATCGGCCAACCGGCCCAGGCACCGGTCCGCATCTCCCCAGCCCGGCAGCCTCCCCGGCCCGACCGGAATCCCCACCGGGCCGCCTCCCCGCCGAACGGCCCACGCGGCCGCCTCCCCGCGCGGCCTGCTCTCCGCGCCGCCCGAGCGCCTCTCGGGCCGCCTGCACGCCCGCGCCGATGCCCCAGGCTGGGCCGCTCGTCCCGCGCGCCCTCTGCGCTATTTTCCGCTCAGCGCGCACTTTGCTCAGCCCGGTTGCTGGGCCGGTCCGACCGGGCTGCACGCTGGCCTGTCCGGCTGCTGCTCCGGTCGGCCGGCCTGGTGACCGGCTGGGCTGTTTTTCTGCCCGTTTTTCTGCCCGTTTTTTCTGTCTTTTTCCCCCAACAGTTTTATTTGCTCCCATGCTATAAATAGCTCTTCTTCCACCTTGAGCATCTAACTTCTTCCCTTTTCTCTCACCTCCATTGTTGCATTTGAAGAAGTTGCTCTCTCCCTTGATTCCTCCAACCATTCTTGCTCATACTTGAGGATTTGAGAGAGGAGATCTAGATCTACACTTCCACCAAACCATTTCTTCTCTAAGTGAGGGAATCTCTTGGGATCTAGATCTTGGAGTCTTTGTTTGACTTTCCCCCTTGTTCTTCCTCTCCAATCTCATCCTAGCATTCGTTGCTTTGGTGGGATTTGAGTGTGAAGGACTTGAACACCTCCGGTGTTCTTGCTTTGCATCATTGCATAGTGTTGAGCTCTCCACCACGATTTGTTCGAGTGGGAGACCGTGAGCTTGTTACTCTTGGAGGGTGACCTCCTAGTTGGCTTGGTTGGTGTCCCGGTGATCTCTTCGTGGAAGATTGTGAAGGGGCCCGGGCTTCTCCTTCGTGGAGCTTGTGAAGTGGTTGTGGAGCTTGCCATCTCCGGAGCGGAGGAAAAGCTAACCATAAGGAAAGGGCCATTATCCTTCGTGGGTGTGGTTCGGAGAATAGGGTGAGCCTTCGTGGCGCGGGGAATCCTTCGTGGGACCTCCACTCCTCCGAACGTGACGTACCTTGTTGCAAAGCAAGGGAACACGGGAATACATCCTCGTCTCCGCGTGCCTCGGTTATTTCTATACCCGAGCTCTCTTTCCTTGTGATAGCTATCGTGCTTGAAGTACATATATCTTGCTATCACTTGTGCTACATATATCTTGTGCCTATCTTGCTTAGCTCTAGTTGCTATTGTTACACTTAGTTGAGCTTAGCATATTTAGGGTTTGTGCTTGTAAACTAAACGATAGTTTAATTCCGCATTCTTACAAGACAAATCCGCAAGAGTTTGTAATTGCCTATTCACCCCCCCCTCTAGGCGACATCTCGATCTATCAAGGGGTGAAGACAACCCTAGCCGCACCCTCCCCCTATATAAAGAGGGGAGGGGAAGGAGCGCAGCCAACTCCTTCCACCCCAACCCTAGCCGCCTCTCTCTCTCTCCCTCCTTCCTCCTGCGCAGGCTTGGTGAAGCCCTGCAGGTTTTCTCCTCCTCCACCACCACCACGCCGTCGTGCTGCTGGGATTCCGAGGGGATTTACTACATCTGCTTTCCCGCTGGAACAGGGAGAGGACGTCTACATCGACACCGTAGTGTGACCGAGTACGGAAGTGCTGCTCGATCGCAGCACCGGAAAGAACTTCAACACGAACCGGAGTTCGTCAAGTGAACATCTACATCAACCACGAGATCTGATGTCATTAATACTTTGGATCTACGAGGGTTAGTTTGTCATCTATCTCGTTGCAGGGTATCTTGGCTTTTCCATAGATTGGATCTTGGTTTTATTGGTTCTTGTGGTAGATTTTTTTGTTTTCCATGCTACGAACCCTACAGTGGTATCAAAGTTGTATCTATACGTAAATCTGTTGGACGAGTAGAAGACAATGATTTTATGGACGTTGATGCTTTTGTTGTCGCTTACTTTTCATGTACTTTGCATCTTGCGGGATGGTGGGATGAAGCGGTCTGGGCTAACCTTACATGTCCGCGCAGATGATACTTGCTCCATGCTTGACGTGCAACTTGCATTGCACAAGTGGCTTTGCGGGTGTCTGTATCTCCACCATAGTTAAGATTCAATTTACAATTGGTTGCTTGAGAACATTTGTATCAACGTTGTGATTCTTGTTCGTAGGTAAGAT
The DNA here is from genome assembly GCF_022539505.1 of Lolium rigidum. NCBI lineage: Eukaryota > Viridiplantae > Streptophyta > Magnoliopsida > Poales > Poaceae > Lolium > Lolium rigidum. Next base: position 116,472,364 of record NC_061512.1, read on the forward strand.
CAGATCTTATTCGAAAGCCCCAAGCCACGTAAATATGCAAAGAAAATTAGATGCGTCGAACTTGCTTTTGCAGGGGCATATCATGTGATATGATCATTATGTGATTATGTTTAAGACCTTCCTCCTATGCTCTTGGAGCGGTCGCGGACGGCCGGCGGGGTCTATGGTTTCTATTCTTAACATTTTTGTAGTTGCTCGGAAGCATTTTCTTTCGTATTCTACCTTGCTATTCTGATGTATCAAATTGAATATTATATATTTTGAGCTAGGGGATGTTGTTGATACTTCTACATCACGTGGTTGCTTAATTATTTGTAGCACGGTCTCAGTAGAAGACGTTGTGAAGATAGGGCATATGAGGATATCATCCTCAAGAAGATATGGATGGGGTATCATCCATGTGAAGATACGATATGAAGCTATCAGCCATGTGAAGCTGATGATCTATTCATGTGGTATTATTGTGCACATACCTTCGAACTTGTTGACCTACAAACTTCAAAAGAGGTGATACTTATATGTCACAAGTGGTAGTTACTGTATTCAGAATATGCATATGTGCTAGAAACCAATTGCGTGAGTTTGAGTGTATTTATACTTTACGTCAGCCTGAATTGTATTACTAGTATAATAAATTATTGTATTACTCTAAATCGAACAATGAATCACGTTGGATTGCATTAATATGCTAAAATATTATTTTATTATTGTATATGAACCAGCTAGCCAACCTTGATTTATAATTTCGATTGGTTTTAACTCTGATAAATAAAACACCGACGACCGGATAACTAAATACAATCACGGCATCATGTCACATCAAAAGTGACAAACAACATCTAATATAAACGTCACCACCCACAATACGTACATCGTTGGTCACGCGGTACCAGTGCCAACCTGATAATTCAGATCGTCAATGAAGATTTCGAATATCCCCACCCATGGCAAAATAGTTGTAAGACTGGTACATTATTCATGGCTGGCGGTTATGTCACGGGTGTGTCACTAATGCCTTCACATCTGACGGTTGTCGAAACAAATAGTCTGTCACCGAATATCTATAATTAACGGCAATATTGTTCATCCTCGCCAGATATGGATTTTGCTGGCTATCATTTTGTTACATAGTTGTCATTAGTACTTTATTGTGAATTCCCGCCTCTTCATTTGGACGCCTATCGATGATGTTCTTTTCTGCAATTGATAGTCACGAACACGTGGTTCCAACGACGTTTCAAATGCCTGTCACTGGTACACAATACCAGTGGATGTATGTTGGTGACCTCGGCCTCTATCGTCAGCAGGACGGGAAACATATCCGTCACTGGTAAGCTTTTTTTGCGTAGTACTAGTGTACCAAAAAAAGCAGTGCCAAACACTAGAACGGACACATCATTACTTGTTGGTCCTTAACCCACGACGGGTTCTAAAATCCGCACGTTATAGTTATACACAAAATCGGCAACACAAAGTAAACAGGGACGTCACTAGCTAGTTTTCGAATCCAGACAAGGGCGTCCAATTAACACATTTGGCGTCACTGTTTACCCGTGATGCCTGCAAATAGTCTACTGTCACCGAATTTTTTAGACCCACAGGTTGGACCTCGAAGCATCGATCAACGGTGTATTTTTATTTTACCCGTTAGTACCGGTGATGGATTTTTCTGCCTGTCACCGGTAACCAGCGGACCTTCGGTTTTGCGTCACGAGTGTTGTTGCGTCTATAAGCCTTTTCAGTAGTGCGATTACGGGCGTGCCTCGACGTTTAAAAACACCAAGACCCGCGTGTCGTGTTGTAGTGTTTCTGTCTACCAACAAGACCCCACATGTCAGGTCATCCCTAACATACATCCACTTACTAATCTCTCTCTCTCTCTCTCTCTCTCTCTCTCTCTCTCTCTCTTATGCTCCTGGCGCCGCCTCTCCTGCCTTGAGGATGATCAAGCTTGGCCTCCCCCTGATCCTACACCTCCCCCACTCCTTCTGCTCCTAGCCTTCGGCTAGCTAGTATGGCAAGATCCGACCGCTTCCGGCTCCATCCAGGAGGAGGACAACGACGGTGTTGCACATCCAAATATGCTGCCGACATCAATGAAAGCGGCAACAAATGCCCATGTCACTGTCTAGCCCCTTCTTTCACTCACAACCTATCGTCGTGGCCCCCGTGGCATCACCGCCTCCAGCCGTCGCTCCGCCTATCGCAGACGCCTCTTCGCCGCTCATGCTCGACTCCAGCACGAGGCACACACCGCGGTGGGGCTGATCTCGAGGAGGAGCGTGTGCATCGGCAGCGTGAAGTCTGCCATTACTGGCGCTGCGGAAAGGGGCCCAAGTGGCACAGAGTTGTTGCTTTTTATAAAAAGAAAATAGAAACAGAACATATCATAAGAAAATATAGTATATGGAGGTGTTTTTCGCAAGAATACGTAGAAATGTCATGCCACGTCAGCTTGACATGACTGTCTGAAACACACCTAAATTGAGCGATCAATATTTTTTGAAAAAAATTAGAGATTCAACAGGTGGTTTTTGACGACCAAAACGAAAATAATTGTTTTCTGAAAAACTAACCCAAAATTTGGTGTGTTTTTTTTTGCAATTTTCTCGATTTCCGACGGTTGAATGTAAATTTCTATTGGATATTCAATGCTAGTACAACAGATATTGTACATCGCAGTACATAATAAACTTCCAAGTTTTCAACAGTTTAGGCGACGACAATGCTTATTGCTGTGTACATGGCTATCGCGTGCAAACATGCAAGACCAGTACAACTCACCATACCCATAGAGCGTGTTTACTTCTTGCACACCACGCCTTGGCCGTCCATGCCACTGGCGCAGGTGATCCCAGCAAGCTCCGACATGACGGAAGGTTCATTGTTACTACGGCTGGTTCCGAAGCGCGCCACGGCGCAGTCCGCCGCGAACAGGCTGGAAGCGGTGAAGCTGGCATCTCCTCCCATAGTGGGCATGGAGGCCCTGACGTCGAGCTTGTTCACGTAGTCCGAGCGGTACGTCTGGCCGACAACACCGTGGACATCGTCTGTGAGCGCGTCGAACTTGAAGGCGAGCTCGAGGTGGGCGAGGCAGTCGTCGGAGGTGACGCCGTAGCGGTGCATCCTTGAGTCCTCCTCGGTGATGGGTACGGCGTTGACCCTGACGCTGAACTTCCCATCGAGGGCGACAAGCACGCCGTTGGCTGCCTTGGTGCGGGTCACGGATAGAGCCGGGACGCGGCTGGACGTCCATTTGGCAGCGTCGACCTGGTCAGCCGGGAGGTGAATGGGCTCGCCGTCGAGGTTGATCTCGAGGTGTTCGACGGCGTCGTCCCAGGTGCCGGTCTTCCTGGCGCCGACGTAGAGGTGGTGTCCGTCGAAGAGCACGGCGATGGCCTGGATCCACGTGAAGTCCCTGGACATGCCGCTGTGGCCGGACTTGCCGATGAAGTGCGCGTTGATGTGGAGGTCGCGGTCGGAGACGACGCAGAAGTCGGCATCCTTGCGGCCGTGGAAGTAGAACGCGTTGCCGTCGCCGCCGATGAAGCGTGGGTCGCCGCATGCTGCTCCCGGTTGGTCACACGCTGCACGCAATAGGAGCATAACCATTAGCCAAAACGACGAATTGGCTTGCTTATATAGGTCAAGGGCTGACGATTCTCACCGCAAACAGCTTTGCAGTCGTACTCGGTGCAGCTGGCGAAGCATGTCTCAAGGCAGTCGTCGGGGCAGTCCATCTTCTTGTTGAAGCAGTAGGGGTTCTCCTTGCGGTTGACATTGCACTTGACCTGCTTGGGCTTGGGCTTGGGCTTCGGCCCCTCCCCATTGGGCGGGCTCTTTGGCCCCTCGCCATTGGGTGGGCTCTTAGGGCCGTCCGGCCCATTGGGTGGGCTTTTCGGCCCCTCACCATTGGGTGGGCTCTTAGGGCCCTCCGGCCCATTGGGTGGGCTCTTTGGCCCCTCACCATTGGGTGGGTTCTTAGGTCCCTCCTGCTTCGGCCCCTCCGCCTTGGGTGGCCCCTTGCCCTTGTCTGATTGCGCCGTGGTTGTGGCCGCGGCAGCTAGAAGGACGACCGCCGCCAAAGCCAGCACGAATCCCAGACGCCTCGCCATTGCGAGAGCCCTCACGCTGTTACTAGCTTAGTTCTGCTAGTGTATTTGGTGCTGATGATTGATCTGAGATGGGTACGATTTGTATGCATGGTTCTATGGGTATTTATGGGCGATCGATCGAGTTGATACCTGCCATATATGTAAGCTCGCTTCAAACTTGGTTCTTGTCAACGCCTGTGTCTTCACCGGAACGCTTGAAGCCGCAACCTTGCGTGCATTGATCGTGCGTATGGAGCTTTATGCTATCTACCAATCATGATCCAGCTACATACATGTAGGTATTGTTAGTGCGTTCTTAATCTTAACCCTAGGTTCTCTGTGAAGTAGCGTTCCAGGTTTTCGGGGACAGCTTGCAAGGCATTGCGGCCTATTATTACTCAAGAATAGAGTCGAATGCATGTGCTTAACATCCTGCTCAAAGAAGCGATGCCATCGGTTTGCCGTCCTTCATTACAATATCTCATTTTGAAGTCATGGCCTCTTGTCCTATTTATTTCGTTTGATCATTCTTTAGTCAAATTCAAACACGCAATGCTTGTAAGAGAGGAAAAGTTGCAGGTGGTCGAGTAATAATGAGAATTGCACAGCTATGCAATTCTCTTTCATAGATTATTCTTTACTCTTTTTTTTTGTAAAATTCTCTTGTACAACTGTACTTTTATAAACCCCAAAATATATACAAATATCACGGTTTAAAATAGCACGCCATTTCTGCGCTAATAGCACGCTATAACATAACTTAAGATTCAATTTTAATTTTAATAATTTTGCTCGCTATGAAGCTATTTGTGAAATAGCATGCTATATGTCTATATCGTGCTAAAATTTCATAACGTTAGGACATCTCTAACAGAGCCCGTAAATATGTGAACTGAAAACACCGAGTTCAGTTCACCGAACTCGTGTTTACGGGTCGAAAAATTGTTGGCGCAGACCTGTAATCCAAAACCGTAAAACAGCAAAAGGCCCACTTGTAAGCTTTTTTTTCTTTTTTCCCTTTTCCCCTTTTTTTTCTTCCTTCTTCTTCCCAGCACATTATGGACATGAATGCACCCCGGCCAAGCACCCCCGCCCGCGCCGGCCCCGCCTCGCGCTGGTCCGGCCCCGCCTCGCGCTGGTCCGGCCCCGCCTCGCGCTGGTCCGGCCCCGTCCCGTGCAGCCACGCCTCGTGCCGCCCCGCGCCACCACGAGTTCTCCCTGCCCTCGCTGCCCACGCCGCTGCGAGCTCGCCACCCACAAGTATTCGCCCTCTCCTGTACATGATCGCAAAGGTGAGTGGTTGCGGAGACCTGCTCTCCCGTTCGTGGTGCACGCCGACGGACGGGATGGAGTAGGCTACGATGGTGTCGCAAGCAGAGAGAGGTGGAAAACCCTAGCTCATGTATTGGATGTGTTTTTGCAGTAGCCGGGTAAGAGATTATATAGGCTCAGGAAACCCTGGGAAACTTGGGCCACGCCCACGGTCCGGAAGCGACCCGAACCAACTAACTGCAACACGTCCGTCTAGGACTCTGTTCGTTTTCCTGAAGTGCAAAAAGAAAGGAAGTCTCGGCTCAATCCACTCACAACGAGCGCGGGCCACGTGACGTGACGAGTCGAGCGAGGAGCAGGAGGAGCGCGTGTACCACTCCTCTTATCACTCACTTATTAGTAGGGATGGCACCCGCAGGGTATGGGTACGGGTAGAGCCATCCCATATCCGTACCCATCACCTTTATTCTGACCCATCACCTGTACCCATACCCGTCAACGGGTACAAGTTTTTCCCATACCCGTCACCCGACAGGGTAAATGGATATCCGCGGGTAAAAATATCCACGCTTACAACACATCAAATTGATTAAAAGAATATGACAAGAGGTGAAGCGATCCTAAATAGGGGTCTAATCCTCACTAACCTACCATCGATTGTGAGACCGGGAAGCGTGAGGTTTAGCCTAGCAACATGAAGGCATGATTAGGGAAAAATTAAGTACTTTAGAATATTGCAGTGGCCTACTTGTTAATTTTAGATGGGTACATGAGTACGCGGGTATGGGTTCTATGATCTCATACCCGTACCTACTCTACCCAATGGGTATGATATTTTCCTATTTACAAACCCATGGGTAATATTTTGTCCCAAACCCGTATTCCTATTGGGTTTTTACCCGGCGGGTACGCGGGTCATGGGTACCCATTGCCATCCCTACACGGAGTTATTAGTGGTGGAAAAAAAACTCACCTTATAAGGTGGTCTAACTTCCTCTCATCCATGTGGGACTAAACTTTCCACCTCTTACAACTCCCTAGTGAGCTGTCACCAACTTGGGCTCAAACTCATATGGGCTTAGGGATGGCACCCGCAGGGTATGGGTACGGGTAGAGCCATCCCATATCCGTACCCATCACCTTTATTCTAACCCATCACCTGTACCCATACCCGTCAACGGGTACAAGTTTTTTCCATACCCGTCACCCGACAGGGTAAATGGATATCCGCGGGTAAAAATACCCGCGCTTACAACACATCAAATTGATTAAAAGAATATGACAAGAGGTGAAGCGATCCTAAATAGGGGTCTAATCCTCACTAACCTACCATCGATTGTGAGACCGGGAAGCGTGAAGTTTAGCCTAGCAACAAGAAGGCATGATTAGGGAAAAATTAAGTACTTTAGAATATTGCAGTGGCCTACTTGCTAATTTTAGATGGGTACATGGGTACGCGGGTATGGGTTCTATGATCTCATACCCGTACCTACTCTACCCAATGGGTATGATATTTTCCTATTTACAAACCCATGGGTAATATTTTGACCCAAACCCGTATTCCTATTGGGTTTTTACCCGGCGGGTACGCGGGTCATGGGTACCCATTGCCACAGGGCTACCACTATGTGGGTTTTGAGATTTATAGAAAAATCTGAAATCTAATTTGTGCCACTCCATATGGGCCCCAATGTTTCAACAGAATGTAAATTCTATTAGAGAACCAACCTGAGGTTGGGTGGTTAGGAGGGTGGTTGTACCCCCAGCCCACCAGAGTTCAAACCCCAGGTTTGACATCTGTGTGTCTCATAAAGGCGGAATATTCATTCAGTGGGAGGCGACGTTCCCGTCGACGGCGAGGCGCCTGTTGTGACTTCGTCAATTTCAAGATCCAATCCGCCGGCTCAGTCTTCCGGAGGTGCTTATAGGGGTAGGGGTGTGCGTGTGTGCGTTCATAGGGGTGAGTGTATGCGCGTGTATGTGAGCGTCTGCGTTTGTACTGTGTTTCTCAAAAAAAAAAGAGTAAATTCTATTAGATATTCATTCTTGGCATAAAAGATATTGTACATCGCAGTTGGTAGTACATAATAACCTTCCGAGTTTTCAACAATTTAGGCGACGACAATGCTTATTGCTGTGTACATGGCAATCATGCAAACATGCAATGCCAGTACAACGCACCATACCCACAGAGCGTGTTTACTTCTTGCACACCACGCCTTGGCCGTCCATGCCACTGGCGCAGGTGATCCCGGCGAGCTCCGACATGACGGAAGCTTCGTTGTTGCTACGGATGGTTCCGAAGCGCGCCACGGCGCAGTCCGCCGCGAACAGGCTGGAAGCGGTGAAGCTGGCATCTCCTCCCATCGTGGGCATGGAGGCCCTGACGTCGAGCTTGTTGACGTAGTCGGACCGGTACGTCTGGCCGACAACGCCGTGGACGTCGTCGGTGAGCGCGTCGAACTTGAAGGCAAGCTCGAGGTGAGCAAGGCAGTCGTCGGAGGTGACGCCGTACCGGTGCACCCTTGAGTCCTCCTCGGTGATGGGCACGGCGTTGACCCTGACACTGAACTTCCCGTCAAGGGCGACGAGCACGCCGTTGGCCGCCTTGGTGCGGGTCACGGACAACGCGGGGACACGGCTGGACGTCCATTTGGCAGCGTCGAGCTGGTCAGCCAGGAGGTGCACGGGCTCGCCGTCGAGGGTGATCTCGAGGTGTTCGACGGCGTCGTCCCAGGTGCCGGTCTTCCTGGCGCCGACGTAGAGGTGGTGTCCGTCGAAGAGCACGGCGATGGCCTGGATCCACGTGAAGTCCCTGGACATGCCGCTGTGGCCGGACTTGCCGATGAAGTGCGCGTTGATGTGGAGGTCGCGGTCGGAGACGACGCAGAAGTCGGCATCCTTGCGGCCGTGGAAGTAGAACGCGTTGCCGTCGCCGCCGATGAAGCGTGGGTCGCCGCACGCTGCTCCCGGTTGGTCGCACGCTGCACGCAATAGGAGTGTAACCATTAGCCAAAAAGACGAATTGGCTTGCTTAATTATATAGGTCAAGGGATGACGTTCTCACCGCAAACAGCTTTGCAGTCGTATTCAGTGCAGCTGGCGAAGCATGTCTCAGGGCAGTCATCGGGGCAGTCCATCTTCTTGTTGAAGCAGTAGGGGTTCTCCTTGCGGTTGACATTGCACTTGACCTGCTTCGGCTTGGGCTTGGGCTTCGGCCCGTTTCCATTGGGTGGGCTCTTAGGGCCCTTGCCATTATCTGATTGCGCCGTGGCTACGGCCGCGGCGGCGAGAAGGACGACCGCCGCTAAAGCCAGCACGACTCCCAGACGCATCGCCATTGCGAGCGCGCTCACGCTGTTACTAGCTTAGTCTACTATTGTATTCGGTGCTGATGATTGGTCGAGATGGGTACGTTTGTATGGATGGCTCCTAGGGTATTTATAGGGCCATCGATCGACCTGAACCTATGTAAGCTCGCTTCAAACGTGGTGCATGTCAACGCTTGTGTCTTCACCGGAACGCTTGATGCCACAAAATGTATACCTTGCGTGCATTATTGATCATGCGTATGAAGCTTTATGCTACCTGCCAGTCAGGATCGAGCTACACACTCCCTCCGATCATGTTTAATTGACACCACATATGTACGCAAGTAAGCTAGTACTACCTTCGTTTTAAGAAATAAGACGTCCTCGTTTTACGTGTTTTTTGTTTGATCAAGTATTACTTCAAATAGATAAAAATTATTTGTATGAAGTTAGTATCATTAAAAAGTATTTTTCATACGAATCCAACGATACTAATTACATATAATATAATTAAGATTTTATTGCTCAATTTTTATGGTCAAAGTTCGTTTTGGAATAAATATGCACCTTATTTCGTGAAATAGATGTAGTATTATTTGTGCAATTGTGCACCACAGGTAGTACATGTAAGCATTGTTAGTGCGTTCTGAATTCTAATCTTAATTTCAGCTTCTGCGATGTAGCATCGCAGGTTCATCCTGCTAAATGAAGCAATCCGATCGTCTTGCCGTCCTTCATTACAATATCTCTATCTAGCTCATCCTGAAGTCGTACACTCTCTTCTTGTCCTATTCTTTTCCTTGGATCATTCTGAAGTCAAATGCCAATACGCAATGCTTAAACGTGAGGAAAAGTTGCAGGGCGTCGAGTAATAGTGAGAATTGATGCGATCCGTCATGCGTACTCGATCGTGTGGCACAGCGTGCACCTACATTCATGGACACGTGAGCGTATTATCTTCAGAGACAAGCGCACGATTTTTTTTTATGGAAGCGCATGAAAATATTCGAGTTCAGTATTTCACTCTTTGCCCCAATACTGTTCAGAACAGGCGCGCACATCCTTTTAACACTCAAAACCATTTACTTCACCATATCTCGACTCCAATTCGTGCGATTTTAGGTGGAAGGAAAAAAGTTTGATCGGGTACATTCAGGATTTCAGGGAAAAAGAAAAACAAGAATACTTGGAGATAAAACAGCAATTGTTAAGGGCAATTACAAAAATGAGGAGAAATAGGGAAACCACAAAAGGGGAAATGGCTAACCAGATAATATCAGTGAACTTCGAGAAAACCTTTGCAGAAAATTAGAAATGCTTATGAATTTTTTTTTTTGAGAAACGCAATACAAACGCAGACGTTCACAAATACGCGCATACACTCACGCCTATGAACGCAGGCACGCACACCATACCCCTATGAGCACCTTCGGAAGACTGAGTCGGCGGACTGGATCTTGAAATTAACGAAGTCGCCATAAACGTCTCGTTGTCGACGAGAACGTCACCTCCCACTGAATGAAATTTCCGCCTTTATGAGACATACACATGTCAAACCTGGGGTTTGAACTTTGGTGGGTTGGGGGTACAATCACCCTCCTAAGCACCCAACCTCAGGTTGGTTCTCTCCTTATGAAATATTATTAAAACATACTTCTGAAATATACTAAAATAAATAACTTTTTTTCCATGGGTTTTTTTCATGGAAAAAGGTATTCAAAAATAACAATCAAGACCTATACAGATTATTCCAAGCGGATGTTATGTCAGAGAAGAAACTATTCAAAAAAAAGATGTCATTTAGATGTTACAGATCTTAGTATATTGAACAATGTAAACAATTTTTATAGTTAACACATGCCTCATAGAAAGGGTTAAGATCAAATTACACCATTGTTTGTCTATATATCTCATTTTGCATGTTAAAAATGCCAAGGGTCTCATCAAGAAAATTATACAAGATCCATGAGCTGTTTTCCTATCTCCTGCTCTCCGGTCACATTGTTCATCTAATTAGGCCGGCCCATTAGCGGTTATAGGTGTTCTCTTCTTTTGTGTTTTCTCTTTTTTTTGGTATTCTTTGTGCTTTAATTTTTCTTCATCTTCAATTTTTCCTAATTTTATTTTCCATAATAATAGTTTTTCATTATATTTTCCTTTTTATTTTACTAACAATATTTTCTATGTCTACTTTTGTTAGCATTTTATAGAACTTGTGGGGGCTTCAGACTGGATAGTCCAAAACACCATGTTATGCATACCCATTCACCATACTATGATCAATGTGTCATCAACCTATAACCAAACGATACCTGATTACATACTGAATAAAAGGTCTTACTTAGTCTTACACAACATCCACGATGGGCAATAGTTCAACTTCAACAGCAGCGGGAATACTTTAGAAAAAGCATCGTGAAGCCCAAGTCAAGCCTTCACACTACACATAACTGACTGAGGTACGTTCCTAGTTCGCATCCTCGGCGTCGTACTCATGCTATTTGTAGTACTCCCCCGCACGGTCTGACCAAGTAAATAGCTATGACAACAATGTCAGTGAATACGTTTGAATGTACTCGCAGACCACATTAGAAGAGAAGTAAATGATATGCATATTTGGTTGTAGCAAGGAAACATGTTGTACTGTATGGCTGTTATATGAGAGACGTAGTTTCTCTCATGGATATAGCATATCTATATCTTTGCTAAAGAAGATATGGCATCTCTACATATTTGCTGAAAAGAGCACTCTTGAAGACTAATTTTTTGTAAAAGAAAACTAATAGGTAAGGGTCGTCTATTTATCCTCCTCTGGCCAGCCCCATATGACCCAGCCGTTCCTTCACATACCATTGTACTCACATGTACTACCAGTCCCACTAGCGTCCTTTCCAAATCCTTTGGAAAATATTTTTATCAAAACCAAAGTTTTTGGTGGAAGTATCATGCCATTCCAATTTTCCATAACCGCGAACATGGCTATTCGAATAGTTTTACACTATGCAAAGGTGGTACACTTTCCCCACAAGATCCAATAAATCCGTAGGGATCACCCCTGGATTGTCATACAAAAGTATGCGGGTCTCAAACAATCGATCGTAGTTTTTTACTTGTTCATCCTGATATAAGACACACACACCAATAGATATTTCCAATCAACACCAGAGTCCGGGAGACCGTTTTGGCAGGAGTTGCAAAGTTCCCGGCCAATCTGAGCCTCCGGAATGCCACTCAACCACATCTTTCAATAAGGGCTGAAGGTTGTACCCCGCGAACCTTAATAGGTAAAGGGTTGCGTACTATTATGACGTAAGAACCCCGATCGAAGCGTCCATGGTTGGACTGGCACTACTCTTGTGGGACTCATACAAAGACTCAAAAATTACTACGTTGTGCCCCATCCCACTTAGGGGTAATGTGGTTGCAGTGTTAAGTTGGGAAGGTTAAGTACCCATGCACTAAAGTTTTCCAAAAACCTTTCTTTCCCCAGTTGCCTCCAACAATACCTTCTGAAAACCTCTTCCTTTCAAAACTCACACTTGGGCAGGGTTTTACCATTCCAAGATTTTCAAAGAATTTTCTTTCCCAAAACTTTTTTTCTAAATCATTTTTAGAGGGTCCCCATCCTATAGTGTAGTGTTTTGTAGGTAAGAGGCGACAAAGAGATTCAAGGTGATGATCACCTTGATAATATAGGGATGGTGAGTATACCAACGAAGGCAGCACCCACAATGGTGGAAACTAACTTTGCAGTGACACCGTCACTCATATCAACAGTAAATGGAGACAAAGTATGCCATTTTATAAACCAGCAAGTGATACAAAATTACAATAGGATTCAAGGGTATGCATCAAGAGGTGGATTGGTTGGCTAAGTGTCGCTGGTCTTGTTCTTCCTGAGCTTCAACTGTCCCCTCTTCCTCCTCAGTGTTCGTGTCTAATGTCGTCGGAAAATAAAAGAAGGAAAACATTCACTCATTCAATCATAGAAAGTAACCAAGCATCGCGACAGAACTAATTATACAATCAAAGACACATACCATTTCAAATTGGAAACAAACAGATCTAAGGGCAAGGTTATCATTTTATTTAAAAAAGGATTATTTCTTTACCAACTAGAAAGGTCTTACTACTCCTTTTATTTGCGAAAAATGTTCCGTTTCTCTCCAAGTCACAAACTAAATATGTACTGGTAGATATTTTCACATAGAATCCACCAGAAGTGGTCTTGTGCCAAAATTTATTACATATTATTTTTTAAAATTTTTTATAAATGCAGGAATCCATTAACTTGTTTATTTTTCTTCCAGAATCTCATAGCTCTTTAGCCAGAAAAAACTATTCCGTTTGATAGCTACTCAAATAGGGATTTACAAAAACTTGTGTTCATCAATTTTGAAGTTTTATATTATTTTTAGCATTTACTTTACTAACTCGAGGGTCCATTTCAAGGTTTAATTTTTGTAGAAATTCTCATTTTTTCAAATAAATCCAAGATTTAGATATGTTGTTACTAACACCATTATTAGACTAGAAAAAGTTGTTTCACTCAAGAATATTATTTTTTATCTCCTGTAATAATTTTCTAAGTACAAATTTAGACTAACTTGCTCTCTAACTCACAGGTGCATGCCTTGGTATAAAATACTCAAACCACCGCAAAAAGATGGGTATCTGCAACTAGTTCACTACAAAATTGGATTGGTGTTCAACATATTATTTGACTGCCAAATTTGAAATAATAGTATTATTGTATGTTTGTACCATTTTAATTCTAGAGGAAAATACAGAACAAGATTTTGTCTAAAACTTGTATGAGGTGGTTAAGATTTTCTTTAGGAATACAACAAAATTTATTTCATCTCAAATGGATGTCCATGTGATATTTGGTCGATTTGAACCTAGGATCCAATCATGGACCGGTATACCTTTTGATCCACATCCTTCTCACCATCACATGAGCCAAGCTGCCCCTTTACAGGCATGGGTGTCTTCACTGGGCTTGCTTTGGTCATTGATACGTCTCCGACGTATCGATAATTTCTTATGTTCCATGCCACATTATTGATGATATCTACATGTTTTATACACATTATATGTCGTATTTATGCATTTTCCGGCACTAACCTATTAACGAGATGCCGAAGAGCCGATTCGTTGTTTTCTACTGTTTTTGGTTTCAGAAATCCTACAAAGGAAATATTCTCGGAATTGGACGAAATCAACGCCCAGGGGCCTATTTTTGCACGAAGCTTCCAGAAGTCCGAGGGAGAGTAGAAGTGGGGCCACGAGGTGGCGACACACCAGGGCGGCGCGGCCCAAGCCCTGGCCGCGCCGGCCTGCTGTGTGGGCCCCTCGTGACGCCCCTTTACCTGCCCTTCCGCCTACTTAAGGTCTTCGTCGCGAAACCCCCGATGACGAGAGCCACGATACGGAAAACCTTGCGAGACGCCGCCGCCGCCAATCCCATCTCGGGGGATTCCGGAGATCACCTCCGGCACCCTGCCGGAGAGGGGAATCATCTCCCGGAGGACTCTTCACCGCCATGGTCGCCTCCGGAGTGATGAGTGAGTAGTTCACCCCTGGACTATGGGTCCACAGCAGTAGCTAGATGGTTGTCTTCTCCTCATGTGCTTCATTGTCGGATCTTGTGAGCTGCCTAACATGATCAAGATCATCTATCCGTAATTCTATATGTTGTGTTTGTCGGGATCCGATGGATAGAGAATACTATGTTATGTTGATTATCAATCTATTACCTATGTGTTGTTTATGATCTTGCATGCTCTCCGTTATTAGTAGAGGCTCCGGCCAAGTTTTTGCTCTTAACTCCAAGAGGGAGTATTTATGCTCGATAGTGGGTTCATGTCTCCGTGAATGCGGGGAGTGACGAAACCTCTAAGGTTATGGATGTCTTGTTGCCACTAGGGATAAAACATTGATGCTATGTCCGAGGATGTAGTTATTGATTACATTACGCACCATACTTAATGCAATTGTCTGTTGTTTTGCAGCTTAATACGGAAGGGGTTCGGATGATAACCTGAAGGTGGACTTTTTAGGCATAGATGCATGCTGGATAGCGGTCTATGTATTTTGTCGTAATGCCCAATTAAATCTCACAATATTCATCATATCATGTATGTGCATTGTTATGCCCTCTCTATTTGTCAATTGCCCGACTGTAATTTGTTCACCCAACATGCTATTTATCTTATGGGAGAGACACCTCTAGTGAACTGTGGACCCCGGTCCATTCTTTTACATCGAATACAATCTCTTGCAATACTTGTTCTACTATTTTCGCAAACAATCATCATCCACACTATACATCTAATCCTTTGTTACGACAAGCCGGTGAGATTGACAACCTCATCTGTTTCGTTGGGGCAAAGTACTTTGGTTGTGTTGTGCGGGTTCCACGTTGGCGCCGGAATCTGCGGTGTTGCGCCGCACTACATCCGCCGCCATCAACCTTCAACGTGCTTCTTGACTCCTACTGGTTCGATTAAACCTTGGTTTCTTACTGAGGGAAACTGGCCGCTGTGCGCATCACACCTTCCTCTTGGGGTTCCCAACGGACGTGTCAACTACATGCATCAGTCATGTGATGGCGTGTATTTCACACGTTCGTTGGGCAACCCCAAGAGGAAGGTATGATGCGCACAGCAGCAAGTTTTCCCTCAGAAAGAAACCAAGGTTTATAGAACCAGGAGGAGCCAAGAAGCACGTTGAAGGTTGATGGCGGCGGGATGTAGTGCGGCGCAACACCAGAGGATTCCAGCATAACGTGGAACCAACACAACACAACCAAAGTACTTTGCCCCAACGAAACGTTGAGGTTGTCAATCTCACCGCTTACTGTAACAAAGGATTAACCGAATTGTGTGGAAGATGATTGTTTGCGAGAAAACGATAAAAACAAGTATTGCGGCAGATTTATATTTCAGTATTAAAGAATGGACCGGGGTCCACAGTTCACTAGAGGTGTCTCTCCCATAAGATAAAAGCATGTTGGGTGAACAAATTACAGTCGGACAATTGACAAATAGAGAGGCATAACAATGCACATACATGTCATGATAAGTACGGTGAGATTTAATTGGGACATTACGACAAAGTACATAGACCGCCATCCAACTGCATCTATGCCTAAAAGTCCACCTTCGAGTTATCGTCCGAACCCCTTCAATATTAAGTTGCAAAGCAACGGACAATTGCATTAAGTATGGTGCGTAATGTAATCAACAACTACATCCTCGGACATAGCGCCAATGTTTTATCCCTAGTGGCAACAGACAACACAACCTTAGAACTTTCCATCCTCTGTCCCGAGTGTCAATGCGAGCATGAACCCACTATCGAGCATAAATACTCCCTCTTGGAGTTAAAAGCAAAAACTTGGCCGAGCCTCTACTAGTAACGGAGAGCATGCAAGATCATAAACAACACATATGTAATAACTTGATAATTAACATAACATAGTATTCTCTATCCATCGGATCCCGACAAACACAACATAGAGTATTACAGATAGATGATCTTGATCATGTTAGGCAGCTCACAAGATCCAACAATGAAGCACAATGAGGAGAAGACAACCATCTAGCTACTGCTATGGACCCATAGTCCAGGGGTGAACTACTCACTCATCACTCCGGAGGCGACCATGGCGGTGTAGAGTCCTCGGGAGATGAATCCCCTCTCCGGCGAGGTGCGGAGAGATCTCCGAATCCCCGAGATGGGATCGGCGGCGGCGCGTCTCGATAGGTTTTCCGTATCGTGGTTTTTCGCATCAGGGGTTTCGCGACGGGAGGCTTTAAGTAGGCGGAAGGGCAGAGTCGAGGGCTGACGAGGGGCCCACACCACGGGCGGCGCGGGCCCCCCTTGGCCGCGCCGCCATGTGGTCTGGCCACCTCGTGGCCCCACTTCGTATGCTATTCGGTCTTACGGAAGGTTCGTGGCAAAATAGGCCCACGGGTCTTCGTTTCGTCCAATTCCGAGAATATTTTGTTACTAGGATTTACGAAACCAAAAACAGCAGAAAACGAGAGCCGGCACTTCGGCATCTTGTTAATAGGTTAGTTCCAGAAAATGCACGAATATGACATAAAGTGTGCATAAAACATGTAGGTATCATCAATAATATGGCATAACATAAGAAATTATCGATACGTCGGAGACGTATCAAGCATCCCCAAGCTTAGTTCTGCTCGTCCCGAGCGAGTAAAACGATAACAAAGATAATTTCTGAAGTGACATGCCATCATAACCTTGATCATACTATTTGTAAACATATGTAGTGGATGCAGCGATCAAAACAATGGTAATGACATGAGTAAACAAGTGAATCATAACGCAAAGACTTTTCATGAATAGTACTTCAAGACAAGCATCAATAAGTCTTGCATAAGAGTTAACTCATAAAGCAATAAATCAAAGTAAAGGTATTGAAGCAACACAAAGGAAGATTAAGTTTCAGCGGTTCATTTCAACTTGTAACATGTATATCTCATGGATAATTGTCAACATAGAGTAATATAACAAGTACAATATGCAAGTATGTAGGAATCAATGCACAGTTCACACAAGTGTTTGCTTCTTGAGGTGGAGAGAGATAGGTGAGCTGACTCAACATAAAAGTAAAAAGAATGGTCCTTCAAAGAGGAAAGCATCGATTGCTATATTTGTGCTAGAGCTTTTATTTTGAAAACATGAAACAATTTTGTCAACGGTAGTAATAAAGCATATGAGTTATGTAAATTATATCTTACAAGTTGCAAGCCTCATGCATAGTATACTAATAGTGCCCGCACCTTGTCCTAATTAGCTTGGACTACCGGATCTTTGCAATGCACATGTTTTAACCAAGTGTCACAATGGGGTACCTCCATGCCGCACTGTACAAAGGTCTAAGGAGAAAGCTCGCATTTTGGATTTCTCGCTTTTGATTATTCTCAACTTAGACATCCATACCGGGACAACATGGACAACGAGATAATGGACTCCTCTTTAATGCATAAGCATGTGGCAACAATTATTATTCTCATATGAGATTGAGGATATATGTCCAAAACTGAAACTTCCACCATGAATCATGGCTTTAGTTAGCGGCCCAATGCTCTTCTCTAACAATATGCATGCTCCAACCATTAAGGTGGTAGATCTCTCTTACTTCGGACAAGACGGACATGCATAGCAACTCACATGATATTCAACAAAGAATAGTTGATGGCGTCCCCGGGAACATGGTTATCGCACAACAAGCAACTTAATAAGAGATAAAGTGCATAAGTACATATTCAATACCACAATAGTTTTTAAGCTATTTGTCCCATGAGCAATATATTGCGAGAGGTGAATGATGGAATTTTAAAGGTAGCACTCAAGCAATTTACTTTGGAATGGCGGATAAATACCATGTAGTAGGTAGGTATGGTGGACACAAATGGCATAGTGGTTGGCTCAAGTATTTTGGATGCATGAGAAGTATTCCCTCTCGATACAAGGTTTAGGCTAGCAAGGTTATTTGAAACAAACACAAGGATGAACGGTGCAGCAAAACTCACATAAAAGACATATTGTAAACATTATAAGACTCTACACCGTCTTCCTTGTTGTTCAAAACTCAATACTAGATATTATCTAGACTCTAGAGAAACCAAATATGCAAACCAAATTAGCAAGCTCTAAGTATTTCTTCATTAATGGGTGCAAAGTATATGATGCAAGAGCTTAAACATGAGCACAACAATTTCCAAGTATCAAATTATCCAAGACATTTTAGAGTTACTACATGTAGCATTTTCCAATTCCAACCATATAACAATTTAACGAAGATGAAACTTCGCCATGAATACTATGAGTAGAGCCTAAGGACATACTTGTCCATATGCTACAGCGGAGCGTGTATCTCTCCCATAAAGTGAATGCTAGGATCCATTTTATTCAAACAAAACAAAAAACAAAAACAAACCGACGCTCCAAGCAAAGTGCATAAGATGTGACGGAATAAAAATATAGTTTCGGGGGAGGAACACTGATAATGTTGTCGATGAAGAAGGGGATGCCTTGGGCATCCCCAAGCTTAGACAGCTTGAGTCTTCTTAGAATATGCGGGGGTGAACCACCGGGACATCCCCAAGCTTAGAGCTTTCACTCTCCTTGATCATATTGCATCATACTCCTCTCTTGATCCTTGAAAACTTCCTCCACACCAAACTCGAAACAACTCATTAGAGGGTTAGTGCATAATAAAAATTCACATGTTCAGAGGTGACACAATCATTCTTAACACTTCTGGACATTGCATAAAGCTACTGGACATTAATGGATCAAAGAAATTCATCCAACATAGCGAAAGAGGCAATGCAAAATAAAAGGCAGAATCTGTCAAAACAGAACATTCCGTAAAGATGGATTTTATTAGGCCACCAGACTTTCTCAAATGAAAATTCTCACATTGAATGAAAGTTGCGTACATATCTGAGGATCATGCACGTAAATTGGCTTAATTTTCTGAGCTACCTACAGGGAGGTAGACCCAGATTCGTGACGACAAAGAAATGCTGGAGCTGCGCAGTAATCCAAATCTAGTACTTACTTTACTATCAAAGACTTTACTTGGCACAACAAAACATAAAACTAAGATAAGGAGAGGTTGCTACAGTAGTAAACAACTTCCAAGACACAAATATAAAACAAAAATACTGTAGTAAAAACATGGGTTGTCTCCCATAAGCGCTTTTCTTTAACGCCTTTCGACTAGGCGCAGAAAGTGTATATCAAGTAACATCAAGAGACGAAGCATCAACATCATAATTTGTTCTAATAATAGAATCATAAGGTAACTTCATTCTCTTTCTAGGGAAGTGTTCCATACCTTTCTTGAGAGGAAACTGATATTTAATATTACCTTCCTTCATATCAATAGTAGCACCAACGGTTCGAAGAAAAGGTCTTCCCAATATAATGGGGCAAGATGCATTGCATTCAATATCCAAGACAACAAAATCAACGGGGACAAGGTTATTGTTAATCATAATATGCACATTATCAACTTTCCCCAAAGGTTTCTTTTTAGCATTATCGGCGAGATTAACATCCGAGATAACAATTTTTCAATGGTGGCAAGTCAAGCATATCATAGACTTTTTTAGGCATAACGAAATACTTGCACCAAGATCACATAAAGCATTACAATAAAAATCTTTGACTCTCATTTTAATGATGGGCTCCCAACCATCCTCTAGCTTTCTAGGAATAGAAGTTTCAAGTTTTAGTTTCTCTTCTCTAGCTTTTATGAGAGCATTTGTAATATGTTTTGTGAAAGCCAAGTTTACAGCGCTAGCATTGGGACTCTTAGCAAGTTTTTGTAAGAACTTTATAACTTCAGAGATGTGGCAATCATCAAAATCTAAATCATTACAATCTAAAGCAATGGGATTATCATCCCCAAGGTTGGAAAAAATTTCAGCGGTTTTATCACGGGCGGTTTCGGCAGTTTTAGCAGTTTCAGGTAATTTTGCGCGCTTTGCACTAGGAGTAGAAGCATTGCCAACACCAATTATTTTACCATTAATAGTAGGAGGTGCAGCAACATGTGAATCATTAGCATTGCTAGTGGTGGTGATAGTCCAAACTTTAGCTACATTTTCCTTTTTAGCTAGTTTTTCATTTTCTTCTCTATCCCACCTAGCACGCAGTTCAGCCATTAATCTTATATTCTCATTAATTCTAACTTGGATGGCATTTTCTGTAGTAACAATTTTATTTTCAATATCCCTATTAGGCATAACTTTCGATTTCAAAAGATCAACATCAGAGGCAAGACTATCAACTCTAGAAGCGAGAATATCAATTTTATTGAGCTTTTCCTCAACAGATTTGTTAAAGGCGGTTTGTGTACTAATAAATTCTTTAAGCATAGCTTCAAGTCCAGGGGTGTATTCCTATTATTGTTGTAAGAATTCCCATAAGAATTAGCATAACCGTTACCATTATTATAAGGATATGGCCTATAGTTATTACTAGAATTGTTCAGATAAGCATTGTTGTTGAAATTATTATTTTTAATGAAGTTTACATCAACATGTTCTTCTTGGGCAACCAATGAAGCTAATGGAACATTATTAGGATCAACATTAGTCCTATCATTCGCAAGCATAGACATAATAGCATCAACCTTATCATTCAAGGAAGAGGATTCTTCAACGAGAATTTACCTTCTTACCTTGTGGAGCTCTTTCCGTGTGCCATTCAGAGTAATTAACCATCATATTATCAAGAAGCTTTGTTGCTTCACCAAGAGTGATGGACATAAAGGTACCTCCAGCAGCTGAATCCAATAAATTCCGCGAAGAAAAATTTAGTCTGCATAGAAGGTTTGGATGATCATCCAAGTAGTCGGTCCATGGGTTGGGCAATTTTTAACCAGAGATTTCATTCTTTCCCAAGCTTGAGCAACATGTTCATTATCCAATTGTTTAAAATTCATTATGCTACTCCTCAAAGATATAATTTTAGCAGGGGGATAATATCTACCAATAAAAGCATCCTTGCATTTAGTCCATGAATCAATACTATTCTTAGGCGAGAGATAGCAACCAATCTTTAGCTCTTCCTCTTAATGAGAAAGGAAACAATTTTAATTTTATAATGTCACCATCTACATCTTTATATTTTTGCATTTCACATAGTTCAACAAAATTATTGAGATGGGCAGCGGCATCATCGGAACTAACACCGGAAAATTTCTCTCGCATAACAAGATTCGGTAAAGCGAGGTTTAATTTCAAAGAATTCTGCTTGTAGTAGCGAGGTGGAGCAATAGGTGTGCATAAGAAATCATTATTATTTGTGCTAGTGAAGTCACACAACTTAGTATTTTCAGGGTTGGCCATTTTAGCGGTAGTAAATAAAGCAAACTAGATAAAGTAAATGCAAGTAAACTAATTTTTTTGTGTTTTTGATATAGCAAACAAGATAGTAAATAAAGTAAAGCTAGCAACTAATTTTTTTTGTGTTTTGATATAATGCAGCAAACAAAGTAGTAAATAAAATAAAGCAAGACAAAAACAAAGTAAATAGATTGAGAAGTGGAGACTCCCCTTGCAGCGTGTCTTGATCTCCCGACAACGGCGCCGGAAAAAGAGCTTGATGGCGTGTATTTCACACGTTCGTTGGGCAACCCCAAGAGGAAGGTATGATGCGCACGGCGGCAAGTTTTCCCTCGAGAAAGAAACCAAGGTTTATCGAACCGAGGAGGAGCCAAGAAGCACGTTGAAGGTTGATGGCGGCGGGATGTAGTGCGGCGCAACACCGGGGATTCCGGCGCCAACGTGGAACCAGCACAACACAACCAAAGTACTTTGCCCCAACGAAACGGTGAGGTTGTCAATCTCACCAGGCTTCGCTGTAACAAAGGATTAACCGAATTGTGTGGAAGATGATTGTTTGCAGAGAAAACGGTAAAAACAAGTATTGCGGCAGATTTGTATTTCGGTATTAAAGAATGGACCGGGGTCCATAGTTCACTAGAGGTGTCTCTCCCCTAAGATAAAAGCATGTTGGGTGAACAAATTACGGTCGGGCAATTGACAAATAGAGAGGGCATAACAATGCACATACATGTCATGATAAGTACGGTGAGATTTAATTGGGCATTACGACAAAGTACATAGACCGCCATCCAATCTGCATCTATGCCTAAAAAGTCCACCTTCGGGTTATCGTCGAACCCCTTCCGGTATTAAGTTGCAAAGCAACGAGACAATTGCATTAATTA
>NC_061512.1:116494926-116508647 GCF_022539505.1 Lolium rigidum
ATAATCATGAAACATGCAAAATAGATGAAATAACATAAGTATTGTGTTCCAATATGACATATATCAATGAATAACAGCAAATTATGATATAAAATAGTGATGCAATTTGGACGTATCATCTCTCCAATAAGATAAATAGCATGTTGGGTGAACAAATTACAGTTGGGCAATTGACAAATAGAGAGGGCATAACAATGCACATACATATCACGATGACTACTATGAGATTTAATCAGGGCATTACGACAAAGTACATAGACCGCTATCCAGGCATGCATCTATGCCTAAAAAGTCCACCTTCAGTGTTAGCATCCGCACCCCTTCCAGATATTAAGTTGCAAACAACAGACAATTGCATTAAGTATGGTGCGTAATGTAATCAACACAAATATCCTTAGACAAAGCATTGATGTTTTATCCCTAGTGGCAACAGCACATCCACAACCTTAGAACTTTCTCGTCACTCGTCCCTGCATTCAATGGAGGCATGAACCCACTATCGAGCATAAATACTCCCTCTTGGAGTTACAAGTATCAACTTGGCCAGAGCCTCTACTAGCAACGGAGAGCATGCAAGAATATAAACAACACATATATGATAGATTGATAATCAACTTGACATAGTATTCCATATTCATCGGATCCCAACAAACACAACATGTAGCATTACAAATAGACGATCTTGATCATGATAGGCAGCTCACAAGATCTAACATGATAGCACAAGAGGAGAAGACAACCATCTAGCTACTGCTATGGACCCATAGTCCAAGGGTGAACTACTCACACATCAGTCCGGAGGCGATCATGGTGATGAAGAGTCCTCCGGGAGATGATTCCCCTCTCCGGCAGGGTGCCGGAGGCGATCTCCTGAATCCCTCGAGATGGGATTGGCGGCGGCGGCGTCTCTGGAACTATTTCCGTATCGTGGCTCTCGGTAATAGGGTTTTCACGATGGAGAGTATAAGTAGGCGGAAGGGCAGAGTCGGAGGAGGCACGAGGGCCCCACACCACAGGGCGGCGCGGGCCCCTCCCTGGCCGCGCCGCCTTGTGGTTTGGCCACCTCGTGGCCCCACTTCGTATGCTCTTCGGTCTTCTGGAAGCTCCGTGGAAAAATAAGACCCTGGGCGTTGATTTCGTCCAATTCCGAGAATATTTCTTTGTAGGATTTCTGAAACCAAAAACAGCAGAAAACAGCGACTGACTCTTCGGCATCTTGTCAATAGGTTAGTGCCGGAAAATGCATAATAATGACATAAAGTGTGTATAAAACATGTGAGTATTGTCATAAAAGTAGCATGGAACATAAGAAATTATAGATATGTTTGAGACGTATCACTGAGCTTGAGACTTCTATTCCACCATCTTGATCATAAGTATGGACCTCCGTGGGCCGGATGTGCCCAATGCCCGTAAGATTGATGGCATTACAAGGATTAGCATCACCTGCAGCACATTGGACAACTTGCTTCACTTGGGAGCCATTATCCTCCAAGAACACCACATCACAAGATACTTCAATAGTCCCACTAGACTTATTGTAGTATCTATAGGCGTGGAAGTTCTCCACATATCCAACAACTATACCCTCTATGGTTCTAGTTTCAAATTTACCAAGCTTCTCTTTATTGTTTTTAACAAGACATTTGCATGCAAAGACACGAATGTACATGACATTAGGCTTGTTATCTGTGATAAGCTCGTATGGAGTTTTAGTATGCAGGGGACGGAGGAAGAGCCAATTGGAATAGTGGACAACTATAGAGATGGCTTCTCCCCAAAAGTTATGGGGTGACTTGAATTCACTCAACATGGTTCTTGCCATCTGAACAATAGTCTGGTTCTTCCTTTCATCAACACCATTTTGCTGAGGGGTATATGGAGCCGAAAAGTCATGCTTGATGCCCTCATCATCAACAAACTCTTGCATAGTGTAGTTCTTGAACTCGGTGCCATTGTCAGTCCTTATCGCCTTGATCCCAGATTCATACATTCGTTGAGCTTTCTTGGCGAAAATGATGAACTCTCTATAGGTCTCATCCTTAGACTTAAGGAGAAAGACCCAAGAGTATCTCGAGTAATCATCAACAATGACCAGCCCATATTTTCTCCCACCAAGAGTATCATAATGAGATGGCCCAGAGAGAACCAAGTGAAGGAGCTCCAAAGGCCTAGAGGTGGTGATGATACTTTTGATAGGATGTCTCTTCTTGAGTTGCTTCCCAGCTACACATGCACTGCACAGACGATCTTTCTCAAAGGAAATGCTGGTTAGTCCAACAATGTGCTCACCCTTTTGGAGTTGTTTATGATTTCTCATGTTGACATGACCAAGGCGGCGATGCCACAACCAACCCTCGTCATGTTTCGCCATTAGACGTGTAGGGAGATAAGGGCTCTCTTTTGAAAGGTCAGCCACGTAAAGGTTGTTCTCCACATATCCAACAAGGACCAATTTGAGATTATCACTCCTAAAGACTTTCACACAATAATTAGTAAAATAGGAATTATAACCAGCATATGTAAGATGATAAATATAAAGAAAATTGTAGCCAAGGGATTCAATAAGCATGACTGTCCCAAGGAACAAGTCCTTAGAGATTGCCACCATGCCATACCCAAGTATCTTTCCCTTTGATTTGTCACCAAAGATTATGCTTGACTTTTTGTTAACAACCTCTATGAATTGGTCAAGCACACCTCTTCCTCCGGTCATATGATTGGTGCATCCATTGTCAAACACCCATTTTGGACCACCAGAGGAATACCCCTACAAAATCAAGTAGAGGATTTAGGAATCCATCGATTAATGGGTTCCTTTGCAATGTCAACAAGATCTTTTGGTACCCAAATTGAGTACCCTCTATAAGCATAGCTATTACGGGTGCCAATATATTCAGCATAAACATCACCATAATAATCTACAAATAAAGCATAGTGATTGTTTGGTCCCGTGCGGTCACCACTAATGGCTTTGCCCTTTGGGGCTTTGCCATCATTAGTGACCTTCTTGTTATTTTCTTGAGCTGGTGTCTCCTTCTAGTAGTTGTTCTTCTTGTGGGGCTTGGGAACATACCCAAGTCCATACTTCTTATTGTTTGACCTTTGCTTACTCAAAAGGTCATCCAATCCCATCTTATTCTTGGAGGTGGTGAACTTGGCCAGTTCCTTTGTCAACCTAGCATTTTCTTCAAGAATAGTTGCTTGTTCACAAGCAGAGTCATTGGGATAATAGTTGAGACCATACTTGGTTACCAAAGATTCAAGATATTCATTGGTCTCAACATATAGAGATATTTCTTCTTTTAATTGAGCATGTTCCTTAACAAGTTTAGCATGTTCACAAGTAGATGAGGTAGAGAAACTAGCAACATTTTCAGCACTAATGGGGTCATTCAATGATCCAATTAAGAGCCTTCTTATAAATATCTTGGAGTAGGTCATGGCTCTCTCCAAGTTTCTTGAGCTCATCCTTAACAAGCTTCTTAGCCTTTTCAAGATGGTCAAGATCCTTAGTGAGAGAAGCATGAGCAACTTCAAACTCCTTCTTTGAAGCATCCAGCTCTTGGGCCATTAATTGAGCCCTTTCAATAGTTTCTAGGTCCTTGACTTTATCAAGTTCAAATATTTCAACTAGTTGCTGAAGGCCTTGAGATATGCACCTTTCGTTTTTCAGCTCTTGTCTTAGGAGATTGAATCTCTGTTTCTCATCTTTCATATGAGATTCTAATTCCTCAATGGACTCATCCCTTTCATTGAGGGAGTCCATCAAGAAATCGAACTTGACAAGAGCATCGTCACGAAGAGCGCATCTAACTTTGAAAAGACCCTTAAGAACAACCTCTTCATCTTGATTATCAGTTTTACCATCATCAAGAATGCTAGATAAAGAAGGTGGGAATTCCATTACCTTTGCTTCCCTTGCCATAAGACAAGAGCCAACGATCGTAGAGGAGGAAGAGTCATCAGAGTCATCATCATGAGTCATTCTTGCCATGAAGGAAGAACCAATAACATTTGGAGTTGAAAACTCCGTGGAATAATCCTTGGAGTAGTCATATGTGAAGAGTGACCCGGGTTCGGAGAAATCCAAACCAGCCACTCCAGCCTCCTTCTCCTCATCTTCTCCCTCTTCACCGGAAATGTACTCAGTACCAACAAAGGCTCTTCCCTTGTTCTCCTTGTATCGCTCATTGATTGGGTTTGGCTTCAATCTTGGCTTGACACCTTTGACAAACCTTGGCTTGTCTACCCTCTTCTCATAAGGGCACTCATTTGCAAAGTGATTATCTTCATCACAGTTGTAGCACGTTCTCTTCTTCTCATTGAAGGAGATTGGGAACTTCTTCTTGTACTTCTTGACAAACAAAGCAAAATCTGTGCCAATGTCACTAGTTAAAGTCATCTCCTCTTCTTCTTCGATCTCATAGACTTCTTCCCTTTCTTGGTATGCCCTGGCCTTCAAGGCAAGGTTGTGGGAGGGACCATCGACACAGTTCATCACCGTGAGTCTTTCTCCTTCCTTGGCCATGTTGTCATTAGCAGCCACATAAGAGACAAGACCATCTGCGGATAGATCTGCTTGTTTGGTGAGGATTCGCAAATTTAGGGCAAGGTTGGTGTCCTTCTGTTTGACAGCAATCATGGCAATGACCTTGGACTTTATGAACCACTCATTCATTTCAAAGTCATCATTGTATTTATCACATCCAAGGCCCTTGACCTTCACTAGAAGAGCTCCAAGTCTTCCATGAGCCTCAGCTATAGTCTCTCCTTCTTTATCATAAACAAGGTAGCCTCGGTCTTGGGTGACTCATAAAGAGACTTTTGGATAAGATTGGTTCCCTCTTGGAGTACTACAATCCTATCCCAAAGCTCTTTAGCTGAATCAATGTCATTGACTTGGTCAAGCAGCTTGCGGTTGATGCCACTTCTAATTTTATCACATGCAGAACATTGAGTTGACGGTTGTAGAATTTGGTGGAGGTCAACCTAATGGGATCTTGTGGCTTATGGTATCCATCAACAATGATCTCCCACATCTCCACATTGCAGCTGCGAATATTATACTCCATTAAAGATTTCTAAAAGGAAAAGTGAGTTCCATCAAAATGGGGAACATTCCCACTATGGGTTATATGAGGCATGGTCGCATGGGTGAAGTGTTTTTAGGATAGTCGTCATAAACCTGTTTGTAGGACTCCACAGGGATAGCAACCCCACTAGAAGTCTCACCACTTAGGCTCTTAATAAGCATTGCACTCATTTCTGCCATTTCGCTCTGGAGATCATCAGCCTTTTTCTGTTTCTCAGCTTCATATGCTAAGAATCTGGATTTCATTTCCTTAACCGAAAGGTTAGAATCTTCATCCAAACCCTCAAATAGTTTTTCCATCTCACTCTTAAGGTTGTAAGGCCTTTAAAATAGTCCAGGCTTTGATACCAATTGAAAGTTCAGAGATGGTAAACCTAGAGGGGGTGAATAGGTTTCTACAAATTTTAATTCTTTCTTTGCAGTATTAGGCTTTGCGGAATATAAATGTGAGCCTAATACAAACTAGGTGAGGCAACCAAGATGATAATGCAAGTATCTCAAGCACGAAGGCTCTCACAGCATATATAACACAAGTAAAGAGTTCGGTTAGGGATAACGAAAGCACGCGGAGACGAAGATGTATTCCCGTGTTCCCTTCCTTTGCAAGAAGGTACGTCACGTTTGGAGAGGTGGGGATCCCATGAAGGATTTCCCAATTCTACGAAGGCTCACCTTCTTCTCCGAGCCAATACCACGAAGGAATAGCTCTTTCATTTGTGGTAGACTTTGAGGTAGCCTCCAAACCTTCACAATCTTGTCAGGAGCAAATCCACTGCCCGGGTGCTTCCGGATGATTTTTCCCACCTAGGGTTTCCAATAAACCCTAGAGAGCAGATATCTCGAAAAATACAAGGGGGAACAAGATTTGACTCGGTGGAACTGTAGATCAAGACCTCCTCTAGCTTTTCCCCGGAGGTATTTGAGTTTTAGTGGAGGAGGAGTGAGATCTGAAGCTTTTGGTGTTTGCAACAATGGAGTATGAGAGAGAGAGAGAGAGAGAGAGCTCAAGAACAAAGTGTAGTGTAGTACCTAGCTAGGTGAAGGGGTATTTATAGCTCCAGTGGAAATCCAGCCGTTGGGGAAGTGCCATCTCAGCAGCAGGTCGAAGTGGTCGGTCTGCCGGGCTAGGTGCCGGACTAGCCGGTGGCACACACGGCGCTGCCGGGCTGCAGGTCGGGCCAGCCGGCGTACGTCGGGCGTGGTGTCGGCCCTGCACCGGGTGAGCATGTCGTCTTCCTGGAAGTGCTCCTGTGTGCACCGGCGTACGGGCCGGCCTACGCCGGGCCGGCCAGTGCAGGAGCCGGTGTCGGTGTCGCCGGGCCAAGCGCCGGACCATCCAGCGAAAACTGGGCAAGGGGCCGGGCAGCCACCAGGAGAAATGTCTGGAATTACTGGAAATGCTCCGGTGTGCACCGGCGCCACCAGGCGAAATGTCTGGAGTTACTGGAAATGCTCCGGTGTGCACCGGCGCCACAGCCGGCCTACGCCGGACTGCCCGGTGCCACAGCCGGTGCCGCCGGACCAGACGCCGGCCAGGAGAGAAAAATATCCTTCCACTTTTTCATCGAAGTGAGGGGGTCTCCCTTCACCTTCTTGTTTCATTGATACACCATTATGCTTGATGGACTAATACCTAAGAATAATCTTGTAGGCATGCATTAGTACAATTACTCTAGCTACGGTGTCATTGTTACCAAAATAATGGATAAGCTAGGGTAAAATACCCTTACACCTTCTCCTCTTCATCTTTGGTGTCGACGAAGAAAACGAGTGGCAGAGGAGCAGAGACCTCACATTGCTCTGAGTGGTGTGAGAGAGGGTGGAGTGGATCGAATGAGGATGGTGGCAAGAATGGGGGCATGGTGCTGCTTTTACAGAATGATGATGGTGCTCAACTATGATGACCCAAGTGCACGACAAGGATGTGGCGGTCTCGGATGACTTGGATTGGGAAGGAGGCGGTGCGGCTCATGAGCAGGGTGCATCGGCTACCTAAAATGAGCAGCGCTCGTGCCGAGAACACTTCGGGAGAGAGCATCTTGGCATGTCTTTTATGTTGGGTGCCAGGTGCTTGTCCATTGTCCGCGTGAGATGCACGACGTGACCAAGCGCGGCAGCTAGGGCTATGTCGACAAGAGGTGGTCACCTCGTGCTCATCGCTGATTGGGGGTGGTGTAGGTGATCATGTGGGAGAAGATATTAGGGAGAGGTGGCGTTTGGACGTGGCGAGGCAGAGCTCATCCACCGTGCAAGCTGTGGAGGGGCATAGGGAGGGGATTGGCTGGTCGCCCTCCTCGTCTCGTCTCTCCACCTCGTCCTCGATGAAAACAAAGGGAAGATTGGTAGAGATGGATTTAATTGGTCCATGTGATCAGGACAGCGCATGTGATGATTAGAGGAGGGTTAAGAGAGTGAGAGAGAGATATGGTGCTCCACATGGCGGAAATGGAAATTTCCTTCTCCCTTCTCTACTTCTGTTTTTTGAGAGAAAGTGATTAGCAAGGTTGGATGAACTCTAAGAATTATTCAGAATGATTTTTAGATATGAGGTGCAAGAAATATGGTGAAGCCAATATTTCCAAAATAATGATCTTCATAGATCATTATTTCATGCACTAGATGTTTTATTTGGGTTTATGGTTTTGTTGAAATAAATGGCAAGAAATGCTATTTCAATTAGATCAAAGGGGTGTAGAATTCAAAGGTTGAGCTAAGAGCTTGGGATAAGATTTAAAAAGAATAATTCAAATAGTATTTTGAAATATTTTGAAGACCAAGAGAAAATAGTGATCTTTGATAGTTGAATGATTCATCTGAAGGTAAATAATGAATCATGCATGTTTATTAAAAAAAATAAACTGTAAGCAAGAAATTTCTAACAAAGCAAGTCATGACAAGATAAGCAATTTTTTTTTGTTCCCCCTAAACCTGGTACCATTATCATCACAGAAAACTATAGGTTGGCAAAATTTGGGGCTCACCTTGGAAAACGTACCCACACACTTAAGAGTAGTACCTTTTTCAATGCAAAGATACTTGTCGGTGTAGTCCGCCGGAATTCCATAGGCGATCATTCGGGTAGCTGCCGAGATCAGATAGGTACCTCGGCTAATTGAGAATGAGCATATTGTTCCCGGGCACGGGGTTCGTAGGATGCATAGATGGCATAGATCCTCAACGCTTCTTCTTCTTCCAATCCTCGAGCTCTTTCACATATCTGAGTCGTCGAAGAACAATTGCAACGCTCGGGCTCAACAAAGAATTCAACTGCAAAACACCGCATCAAATCCTAAGTCAATTTTGATTCTACACATGAACTATGAATGACGCAACCCAAAAACAAAAAAATGCTGGAAATACCTCCGGTTCCGCGGGGAACCGACTGTAGTTGCGCGTAATTCGAAGTTGGGACAACGAGTCGAGGGAGGAGAGGTGGCAAAAATCTAGGGAGTCGTGGCCGCCAGGGAGGGGCGGGGATGACGAATCAATGCGACGGGCGGAGCGAAAATGTAGTGGTTGGCCGAATTCGTGGCGAGAAGCGTCGGCGGTGGAATGTGAGCTGAATGTTCAGCACGCCAAAGTTCTGAGAGGAAAGGGGCGCCGCGGGATGGGTCGCTCGCGATAACTAGGCATTTGATGTTTAGGGGGCACGTTAAAAAATATAAATTGAGAAATGCAAGAGATCTGCTCGATCCATTTTTTTAGAAGAACACCTATAAAAAACAGCTATCATAAGTGTCATTTTTACGGGATCTGTTAGAGTTGCTCTTATGATGCGGACCAAGCCCTAACAATTTAAGTGAGGGCAACTCTATTTTGAGAGATTGGCTATGTGTTTTTAGGGCTTTTAAGGATCGGTTACAGATGATCTAATGACCCGGTAGTGTATGTTGAGTCCTCTAACCCTACACGTAAAAAACAAGGTCAATCTAATGGGCCGGTAACCTTACCAAAGGCTAGCCAAAACCATTGAGCCTATCAGGACCTACAACCCTTTTAGAACGGGCGGTACAAGCCCATGCTATTGAAACAAAAGTATGTAAATGGGCCAATACTGTACCCTTATCATTTTAGAGAGAATCTTTTCAGTCCCTGAAAAATGGAGAAATAATTTTATAGTAGTAACAGTTTACAATAAAACTTTAACATAACCATAACGAGCCACACTATGAGCTGGTCCACGAAATAGGCTTTCGCCCCGCTATATTAATATAGCAACCACACGATACAAGAAGCATGATGGGGCCGCATCACAACCAAGCCCAAACGAAACTACAAAGAAAGGAAAGAGAAAAAGAATGCCGACACCGACATATCGACAAAACGAGAACGACCTGCAACCATTGCGCCCTCCGGAGAAGTCCTACCACGTACCTAGCACTCTGAATCGCCGCATACCAAACAACACCTTCAGCAAGGGGAACGACGACGACGCCACTGTTGCCCGGACTAATCCTAGGGTTTCCCCCGGTACGCAGAAGGGATTGGGGAGGGGGGTACACCCGACACCCTTCAGGAAGGTAAGGTGGCACCCTCAGGCGTCACCGTGTCGGTGTCGGACAAGCCGACATGGATTTCTCCCAACCCCACCAACACCATCCCGTACGATCCGAAGTGCTCCGCTCAGCCTTCCGCCCACCAGCACACGCCACCACGGTCTTGACGTCATCCTTGCTGTCTCCCTGTGGTCATCGACGCAAGGCCTAGAAGAGGAGGAGGGAGTCAACATGGCCAGGGGTCGCAGTACCACAGCCAGGGGAGGGAACTGCCTCCAACCGCCAGCTCGGTTGCCGATCGGACATGGTAGCAAGGACAAACCAGGCCCCTACTGGCCCGGCCGGGCCCACACTAGCCCACTAAGTCCCGCCGTGGTGCTGCAGCAGCTGGCCGTAGCACCGCCACCACCCTGCCATCGCCAACTCACCAACTCGGCGCCCAGGGAGCACCACCGTCGAGCAAGGAAGCTCCGGCCCGCCCTAGCCAAGACCAGGCCCAAAGGTGCTCAGATCTGGGCCGAGCTGGAGCCGCCGCCCCTCCCGACCGCGCTGATCCGCCGCTAACAACGGTGCCGCTGCATCTCCGCACCACCCGGCGCGCGGGAACCACACCGTCGCACCGAACCGCCGCCGGCTGAAAGCCACCGTCGCCAGCCCAAGGCCCCCGCGCCCCCGACTGCGCCACGGGTAGAGTCAGCCCCGCCACCGCCGGCACCGCCCGGGCAACGCCCGGTGGCGCACGCCGACGGCGGCGGCAGGGGAGAGCACCGAAGGAGGGCTAGGGAGAGGCCGCAGAGGCGGCGCGGCCCGGCCACCGCGGGGGGCGGCGCGGGTCGCGAGAGCAGGGTAGGTTTTTTTTCCCGCTGCACGCTATCAGCTGCTAGGCACTGTTCATGAAACATCGCACTGATCTCCTCAATCTTTGTACGAAACAAATATCCTCTCTAAGCAACAGCTCGCAAGAAGAAGCTAAAAGGTTCTTTTTTACACATTAGTTAGGTAACAAGCTGGACAAAGCATGTTAAGGCTGCGAGTTAGGGGCAGTGGACCAATCTGTCACAGACACATGGTGATCTAACTGTGGCCCTGCCACGGATGAGAATGCGATGTGCGCAGCGTCGCAATGATGTACCGGCAGACCGAGAAATAAAGGACACGATCGATGCAGGTGTGGCACAGAGGTGCTGCTGGATCTGTTGGCTCCTCAAATGTTTTTTCACGTTAATTCCTGCCCAGAAGAATTCGTGCAGCTTGTGCCGGCATTGAAAAACGCATCTTTTTTTCGATAAAGGATGCTTTATTACTTTTGAGAAGCAATTACATCCAGCCTCTACATAACCAGGATGCACACAGCCGTTTATGAGTCTTAAGTCCAAAAGATATCAAACGAAAAAGCTAGGCGGAATACATATCGCAACGATGAATCATATAACGCCTAAGGTGTGGGTGGGGCTTCAATCCGTAGACTATGCTGCCACCCATGTAGGGAAAAAGTATCCCTCGTCGTAGCCTCCAACCGTGTACAGACCTCCGTAAATAGGTCTCGGTTCTCCATGCGCTGAAGAGGTAACCACAAACGGAGAATACCTGTACATCTGTAGATGACCTGCAACAAAGAGCAATTTTTATCGTTAAAAATCTTGTCATTTCTACTCAGCCAAAGCCCAGATAACTGCTAGCGACCCCACCCTAAGAAGCAACTTGAACCTTGAATCTATACCATGAAGCTAATTGCCAAAGACATTGGCCACACTAGTCGGAGGATACAGGGTAGATGCTACTTGGATGACAGACCAAATAGATCTCGCAAATTGGCACTGGAAGAAAAGGTGTTTTATGGTTTCATCCTGAAGACAAAAAACACATCGAGTACTTCCGTGCCAATTCCGCTTAACAAGATTGTCTTTGGTGAGAATAACTCCTCGACGAAGATACCATCCAAAAATTTTAATTTTTAATGGTATCTTCATCTTCCAAATTTTCTTATTATGATCAACTGGTAAATCAGAATGGAGAATGGCGATGTATAAAGATTTGACTGAGAAAGAGCCATCTGCATGTAAATTCCACCTAAATTCATCCGGCTCAGGTGATAAGTTAATATCCCCCAGCCTTTGAATTAGTGCATTCCATGCCAATAGCCTTTGTCCCAGCAAAACTCGTCTGAACGTCACATTCGGTGGCGAGGTAGCCATTACTGTGGCAATGGTATCACCTTGGCGACGAACAATACTATACAACGCAGGATACTGTTCACATAGGGGGGCATTGTCTAACCAAACATCTTCCCAGAACCGTATATGTGCTCCATTCTTTATCGAGAAAGTACCATGACGAAAAAAGATATTTTTTGTCGCCATGAGACCAGCCCAGAAGTGTGAATCCCCAGGTTTCCAAACCACTTGAGATAACGTCTTCGAACCGATATATTTTCTCCTAAGAATAGTTTGCCAAATCCCATCCTCTGTAAGAAGCTTAAAAAGCCATTTACCCAGCAGAGCTGAATTCTTGACCTCCAGGTCATGAACTCCAAGCCCGCCTTGATCTTTGGGACTATAAACTATACTTCATTTAACCAGTCGATATTTCTTTTTCTCGCTGTCCCCTTGCCAAAAGAATCTGGATCGATAATAATCGAGTTTGTGCGGAATTCCTTTCGGCAATAGGAAGAAAGATAACATATACAGTACCATATTTGTCAGTACCGAATTAATGAGTATCAATCTTCCCCCTAGGGACAACAATTTACCTTTCCAACTACTAAGGCGCTTTTGTAATCTTTCTTCCACTATTTTCCATTCAGCAATTGTAAGTCTCCGATAATGAATCGGAATACCCAGATAGCGAATAGGAAATTGGCCTTGCCCACAACCAAACAACTCAGCATACAGAGCTGTATCATTTTGGGCTTCACCGAAACAGAACAATTCACTTTTATGGAAGTTGATTTTTAACCCCGACAACTGCTCAAAAGCCGCCAAAATTAATTTCAGGTTGCGAGCTTTTTCGAGATCGTGATCCATAAACAGAATTGTATCGTCGGCATATTGAAGGATAGATAAACCACCATCAACCAGATGTGGAATCACTGACCATCAGACTTGGCCCGCTCTATAAGTATAGCCAGCATATCCGCTACAATGTTGAACAACATTGGTGATAACGGATCCCCTTGGCGTAACCCTTTTCGAGTTTGGAAATAGTGGCCAGTGTCATCATTAACCCTGATCGCCACACTACCTCCATACACGAAATCATTTATTAGAGCGCGCCATTCAGGAGAAAAACCTTTCATCCTGAGCGTCTGCTGTAAGAAAGACCACTTGACCTTGTCATAAGCCTTTTCAAAGTCTAATTTCAGAATAACCCCATTTAATTTCTTAGTATGCATCTCATGTACCGTCTCATGTAAAACCGCCACTCCATCAAGGATATTTCTTCCTTGCATGAAAGCGGTCTGAGATGGCTGAACGGCATGATCCGCAACCGTATTAAGTCTAATGGTGGCCAATTTCGTGAAAATCTTGAAACTTACATTTAAGAGGCAAATAGGTCTATATTGTTGAATCCTTTCTGCCTCATTAACTTTCGGTAACAAAATTACTTCACCAAAATTTAGACGAAATAATTCTAGTTGTCCAATATGCAGAGCATTGAACAAATCTAGAAGATCCGATTTAATAGTATCCCAAAAAGTTTGATAGAACTCTGCTGGAAAACCATCCGGACCCGGAGCTTTGTTGCATTCCATTTGAAAAATTGCCTTTTGAACCTCTTCCTCAGAATAAGGTGCGGTCAATAAGGCATTTTATTCCATAGAAACTTGGGGTATATCATCTGTTAAGTACTCATTTAAAGAAAAGGAACTTTCATCCGGAGGACCAAACAGACCTTTATAATAATTAGTAATGTATGATTTGAGTTGCTCATGTGTGGGGACCCCGGACTAGCTGTCCGAAATTCCCTGTTATGTATACAGTTCACGATCCCATGATCAGTGCGCCGTGAACACATAACCGAACTGATATCAAATTACACCATCCATTACAAAGCGGAATAAGAAAATTACAACATGGTCACATGACCGATAATTACATAATAGCCTCGAAGGGCCTAACTAAACATCGAGT
>NC_061512.1:116508747-116622764 GCF_022539505.1 Lolium rigidum
ACTAAAAGAAAACCCCATTTATTTACCTAGTGAAGGTATGAGAGTGCCACGACTTAGCAATTGCCTCTCTAGGTATCACCATGGCACAACTAAGTATCCCCTGGTAGATAACATCATAAAGAGGACAAGAGCATTAGTTTGGCATCACAAACATTCACAAAACATTTTCAAACATTTTTGGAAAAGTAGAAAACAGTTTTCCTAACATAATTTGTTCCCATAACACTACAACCAAAATAGGAAGCAAACCATAATCCACATCATTTGAAAACTCAGGCTAAACAAAAGAGCTAATGTTAAGTTGCAGAGGTTTTGATTTGCAAGCATAAAACAATGGTTGCCCATCTCTACCAAAAAGAGTTGGTCAAGGGTTTTAGATAAACCGAAAGGTTTTGCTTCAACAATGCATGTCACACATAAACATTACTAACAGTAACAAATAAGTATGAACAGAGACTAATAATATTTTTCCTATATAGCCAGTACTAATACAAGACTAACCCAATTGGAATCACCCAAAAATATTAAACCTACAGTTTTAGGAATTTCTTTGAATCTGACTGTCCAGAAAACAAGATCTGTAAGCCATAAATCGTAGAAAAATCCTAAAAATATGAGGCCACTTGCATTTGAAAGGTAATCAAACAGAGAAGCATACACAATTGGATTTGGGTTCACATTGTTTCTGAAACTCTCACAAATGGATTTAAAAATTTACTGCATGTCTGTACCATTTTCTTTCTCTCTGGAGTTACAGAACAGATAAAGTTTTGAAACTTGTTTGAGGTGATTAAGAAAACATTCAGTGGTCTTACAGAATTGGAATCACTCAATTAGGTTCAAAAATGGATTTTTGATGAATTAAAAGCTAACAGCCATGTCTGCAGAACACACAGAACAAGTTTAATTCACCACAAATCGTACATCAATCATAAAAATATGAGGTCAGTTGCATCTGAAAGGTATTGAATAGGTGGTTCTTACCCAGTTGGTTTCATTCAAAAATTCGTTTCCAAGCTCCTGGTTTAATTCGACAAAGTCAGATCTGACCAGATCTTGATCTGTGAACCATTTAAGTTTAAGGAGGTCAATCGAAGTGAAACCAACGCCAAAATGAAGGTACTGGAGAGGGCTTTCACCCACAGTTGAGTTTGCTCAAAAAGGTTTTGTAAAACGGAAGAAATCTAACAAACAGTGAATCTGCATGTTTTCAGGACTTTATTTACCATGCAAAATCCGTAACGAATATGAGGGTGAGACCAACGCCAAGTTGTAGATCTTTTCAATACCTATCTGTGGAACTTTGAATCACTCGATTTGGATCTGCACACGAGATTTGGCGGATTTTACAAGATCGTACCAGAATCTGAAACAGCAAGATTACAGAAATTACTGCAAGGTTTTGGACGAACTTTGCTCAAGAACTTCAGATCTGAGGATTGCTCAACCTTCTCCATGCTTGGACCAACATTCACCTGCATCAAGATCCAATCTTAGCAATGGAGGAAGAAGAAGAGGAGATTAAACCATCTAGGGTTGGGGAGAAGATGGAGAGGGAGGCTCTCATGGTGAGGGGAAGCTTGAGGGAGGAGGGGAGCTTCATCTTGGTGGTTTTCCATGGCCATGGCCGGCCATGGGAGCAAGGGGCAGCACCATTTCGTGGTGGAGGGCAGGGAGAGAGTGTGAGGGAGTGGAGAGTGAGAAGAAATGAAGCAAAGGGGAGGAGGTGGCCGGCTAGGGCCAATTTATAGAGGGAGAGGGGTGGCTGCCTCCTTTTTTGATTGGCCAAGGTGGGTGGCTGCCCATTTATTGATTGGGTTAGGTGGGAGGCAAGGCTTGTGGAGGAAGAAAGTGAGAAGCACCATGGCTGGCCGAAATTCTTGTCATGGCCGGCTCCTTCATGTGCCACTCTAAAATGAATCATCAAAGGGAGTTTCCAACATGCATGTTGAGTATAGTGGAGCCTCATTATTTCTTGCCAAGATGATGGCTTAGATGATGTGTAAGAAAATATAAGGAGCTAGAGATGTAGGAAGAGTGTGATGGTGATGGTGGTGTACAAGTTTTCAAGTGCAAGCTATTTTGGAGATGGCCGCCACAAGTTTTTGAGACTTGACTACCCAAACAAGATGAGACACATGATGCTCAAGTGCCTATGCAAGACACACGACACCACTTGTGTTATGCAAAGAAAATAGATTCCTTCAAGTGATTAAGAGTCCAAGGTTTATAGAGATAGTGATGGAAATAATGATACAATAACAATGATGAATATGGTGACATAAATCATCAATTCATGGGTCAAGGTGGTGATGGAAAAGAATAGATGATTGAGATGGGTAGGATGAAATATATAAGTTGCTCTACAAATAAGAGGTCAATTGGGAGTGATTTGAAAGTATCAAATGATCATCCATTTGATCAAGAATTGGAGGATGGAGGGAAAATACAATGTGGTAGATCAGAGATGTGCAAAGGTTGCTATTTGAAATAGAGCTTGTTTGAAAAGTATTTGAAACACCCCAATTGTCTAGGGACAATTGGGAATGAACTCAAGTGGAATGAGATTTGAAGATGTTGAGAGAAAACTAGTTGGAGCATAGGAGTTCAAAATATTCTATTTACTTTCTCAAGTAAAGTAGAGTTTTTCTCAACTTTAAAGTAAACAAGAAATGGTATAGGTACCATAAACAAGCTTTTTGTTAAAAAGAAAGTCAAATAGAGAGTAATGTTTTAGAACTCAGTACTTGGTAGAAATGGGATGAGAAACAAAACCCATTTCAGTGCTTTGTTTTCTTTGAAGACATATTTTGAGAAGATTTAATAAAACTAGAAGTAGTTTTGTGATCAAAACTAGAGAAGGAAAATCAATAGGACTTTTGAGAAAGAAAACTTAATTTAGGGAGAAGTGTTCTCAAGAGTAGATGGTGGCTACAAAATGTATCCATCATTCCCACTCTTGGTTTTGTAGAGATTAAATTTGAATAAAAACAAGAGATAAAAGTGAAGGAAGTGATCTAGAGTTGAACATTGGATGTGGCATAAGATCAAGTTGGATATATGTGCTGCAAGGATAGACTGAGACATGCAGGACATGGAGGTTGAAGAGGATGTTGCATAGATGAGATCCATGCATTGAAGTCAACAATAACAGTTGTGGGTGCTTAGAGATCAATTGCCAAAGTCTGGACATTTTAAGCATGTCAACACAGATGGTCGACATGGCCTCTAAACCAACAAAGATGAGTGGGTACAAGAGAAGGATGTGATGAGGGGTAGATGATCCCAAGTTTTGAATTAAGGATGATTGAGCTATCTTGTACTACAAAGAGAAAATCAAGATGGCACACTCATGTTGCCATCGGGGAAGAGTTAGATGTAGTAAGAAGGAAAACAACTTTTCCTAGAACACACATGTGTTTTATTAGGTGAGTTGTTTGTTTTACCACTAGAGGTGTTGTTCTAGGAGATGGCTCAAGACAAAACTCAACAAGAAATCAAGTCAATACATCTACCAACAGATCAAGGCAATTCATCATAACAAACAGATCAAGGCAATTCATCTTAATTAGTCTATAGAAAAAGTTTTTGTTCCCCCTAATTTTTGCATTAAGGACAATTAAACAAGTTTGCAAAAGTTGGGGTGTTACATCATGGCCTTGAATCAACCCTTCATCTTGATTAAGAGAGTGAATACGTTTTTTCCGATGTCTCCCATTGGCTATTCCATGGAAATATCGCGTATTTGAGTCACCTTCCAAGATGAATTGGGCTTTGGAACGTTGATACCATTTGAGTTCCTCCTCGCGAAGGAGACTCGCCATCTGCGCATTGGATTGATTCTTAAGTTCAATCTCATGCGGAGTCGGTGGTCTCACCTCAGCAAAAGCCTCTAGCTCATCAATCACATTTGATAAGCGAGTCTTCTCTTTTCTAAGGATACCAGCCATATGGGCAGCCCAACCAGAGAGATGTTTGCGCAGTGCACGCATCTTATTATTCCATCTCAAAATTGGAGTGCTACCACCGACCAGTCTCTCCCAAACCGTCTTAACCATCTCAAGGAACCCTTCCCGATGTAGCCAGCCAAGTTCAAATTTAAAAGGCCGTTTACACACAGGTCGGGGATTCCCAGTAGTTAGGAGGATAGGTGCATGGTCAGACAATTTTTTAATACGTTCTAGTGCACGGACAGACACCATAGGGTATTTATCTTCCCATTCGGTATCCATCAACACGCGGTCTAGCTTGTATGTGGGTTCAGGCAAGCTGTTGGCCCAAGTAAATTGTCGACCGGACATAAACACCTCTCTTAAATCAAGGCTATCAATGACATCATTAAACAAGAAAGGCCAATGTCCATCAAAAAGATCTTTACTTTTCTCATAAGGAAATCTTAGAAGATTGAAGTCCCCACCGATTAAAATCAGATAGGGATTATCTTTAGTAAGATTTACCAACTCACGTAAAAAGTCAGCCTTAAAAGCATCTTGGGCGGCACCATACACAGCAACCAGACTCCAAATGAAACCGTCAGCTTTATTCTGAATGTCGAGTTTAATGTGATACTCTCCATCAGAACTAGCTAAAACAGTCATGGTGTCTATGCGGACGCCAAGTAAAATACCCCCGGACCTACCACGAGGTGGGCGAGAAAACCACTGAAAGTTAATCCCGCCTGATAAACGGCCGAGAAAACTCTGCGAGAAATTCTGCCTACCCGTTTCGGATATAGCAATAAAATCTAAATCATAATCTCTACAACCATCGGCAATGTGAGAATGATTAGCCAAGTCACCAAGACCTCTGCTATTCCGAAACATGCCATTCATTGAGAAACTATTTTAGATTTAGTATTCTTGCTATATCTACGAGACTTCTTGCCAGTCGACGACCTAGAACCTCGTGCAAAAACGCATCTAGCTGGTCGGTACTCATCGACTTCGTCGATTACAGTATGTGGCAACTCTGAGAGACAAATATATGCAATATAAACTAAACCAGATTACTCGGTGCAGCTCATGTCTAGGAGACCAATTGATCCCTATCATCAACGACGACCTGTTTTATATATGGAGTCATGAGATTATATAGGAGCAGGTAAAGAACTGGACAAATTCTCGTGGACCAACTATATCAAACGTTCCCAAACTGTTTTTTACTACTGATGAGTACTTAATTCTATTCTATAGAACTGATGAGTACTTCAATCTCCCGCATGACGACCCGTGATGCTCCTATGTTTCCAGTTCATTATTCAGTTGGTACAATTTGAATACTTGATTCCTTGTGTTTGCACTGTGATTCTGGAAATGGTGCATCTATTTACATATGGCAGTACTACTATGCAAAGGTAGGCAGAGCTGCAGGCGTGAAGCACCCCTCTCTGTCCTCTGTGAGCAGAATATGAGCCCATGCTACATGGACACGTTCCCGATCTACTCCCTCCGTCCACAACTAAGTGTACATCTAGGTTTTTTGATAAGTCAAACTTTATTACATTTGACCATCTTTTTAGGAAAAAGTAGCAATATTTATGAAACTAGATTAGTATCACTAGATCCACCTTAAAATGTAGTTTCATAATATAGTAATCTAATGTCACATATGCGTATATTTTTTGATAATAAGTTGGTCAAAATTAAATAAGTTTGACTTATCCAAAAACCTAGATGTACACTTATTTGTGGACGGAGGGAGTATATGACTACGTGTGGTGGTCGCAGCTAGAATTGCAGTAATCTGCACTAGCACGAAAAAAGAACCATCGGCTGCTGGAGGTCGAAGAATGCCATTTGTTTTGTTTATGCTCCGCGACGGCGACTCCCCACTTGCACGGCCTAGCAGCTAAGAGCATCTTCACCGCGTCCCCTACAACCTGTCCTGATAGCGATTTAAGGGCCGGGAGCGAAAATAGGCTCGCACCTGTGCATCCCAAATGGTCTCGGCGATTTTTCGAGCCCAATAGAAGCGCCGGCAACCCCGTGCGGCCCCTTGGCTAAGGGCGCGAATCAGCCACACATCCCCAAATTATACATCTTCTCCCCCAAAACCCCGTCCCCTGTGCTACTCATTTCTCCCGCCCGCCGCTCCATCTCCCATCCAGCCTCCAACC
This sequence comes from Lolium rigidum, assembly GCF_022539505.1. Classification (NCBI taxonomy): domain Eukaryota; kingdom Viridiplantae; phylum Streptophyta; class Magnoliopsida; order Poales; family Poaceae; genus Lolium; species Lolium rigidum. Next base: position 116,514,863 of record NC_061512.1, read on the forward strand.
CGAAAAAACCTCGCCGCCGCGCCATGCCACCGAAGAGAAAGGTTCTGGCGAAGGCAGCGAAGGCGCCGCCGAAGCCGCGCACCGTCGCGCCGAAGGAGAAGCCGGTGACCATGTCGCAGGTCCTTCATAACGGCCGACCGCAGAAGGTGTCGCATCGCCGCTGTCGACGCAGCGAAAGCGGCGGCCACTGCGGAAGCGTGCCTCAGCTTCGGGGGCGGCCTCATCAACATCTCGAGCTCACCGTCGTCGTAGGGTTACTACGTGGGGTACAATGCGGACGGGCCATCGATCTCGCAGATGCGGTTGTCGTAGATGGAAGGCCGCGCCCGCTAATCCACCGAGTACGGGGACAGCGACATGACCGTCGACCACAACGCGCCGTTCTCGCCAGATTCAACGGCGAGGGGAAGCGGCGCCTCTCGCTTCCCCGACCTGAATTCGTAGAACCTGCGCCGCACCGAGGGCCACGTGACAGACGGCGCCGGCCTTCCCCGCCACCTCTTCCCCGACGACGGCAGGCACACCCAGGTGTTCGGCAGCGCATCCGGTGTTTCCATGGGCGAGGAGGAGGTGTGTTTCCTTACTTTTTATGTGTTATGTGCATCGTAGACACTGGCGGTGACTGAAATTAGGTAACTTGATGCGTAGATTGCCGCCGGGGAGGAGATCCTCAACGGCCTCATATGCGGCCATGCCTACGAACCCCCTGTCGACGAGTATGAAGAAGAGGCCGAAGAGGACGAAGGTGAGGAGGAGGTCCAGGAGGAGCTGATCGACACTGACACCGGCGTGACCACGATGATGATGCGCAGGCATTCCGGCGGCACTCGTGGTCCGAGGTGGAGGTCTTTGGAGGATGAATGTCTCATTGAGGTGTGGAAGCAAGTGAGCTTTATCCCCATCACCGGCGCCAACCAAACCGAAGGCAAGTACTACAAGCGCATCCTCGATTGCTTCAACGAGAAGAAGAACTATGGTGACTACGCCAATATGGACATGAACCGGAACGAGGGCGACCTCTCTCACCGTTGGAAAATGATGAAGGCGGCGTGTAGCAAGTTCCATGGCTACTATGAGAAGATTAAGAACCAGAAGGAGAGCGGCAAGACGATGGTGGATTAGGTATGATCTACGCCCATCTTATTCATAATGCATTATAGTGTATCTATTCAATGATCCATCTTGTTTTGCATCATATTGTTTTGCATCATGTATTGTTAGATGCTCGATGCCCTCGACATGTACAAGAACCAACACGAGGACAAATACTTCCCCTTCATGCATTGCAACAACAAGCTACAAGGTTGCAAGAAATGGGACGACCTCCTCCACACTCTAATGAAGGACGGGGAAGATGGTCCGGTCAATCCAGCCGGTGCCTCCACCGGGCGCCCCATTGGCAACAAGAAGGCCAAGGCCAAGAGGAATGCGGCGCCGGTATTGGCAGCCATGGACGCCTCCCTCAAGAAGATGATCACCTAATTCTCGGTGGAGAACAAGGAAGCGGCGGATAGGGCCACCGTCATGTGGAAGACAATCCTCGGCAAGCAAGACATGAAGATCGAGTTGGAGAGGGAGAAGGTGGAGGCGGCAAAGATGGCAGCTCATGCCGCTGCCATGAAGGCCACCAACGAAGCGACGCAGCTATCATTGGCCAAGATGTCTCAAGAATCCAAGATCTTGATGGCCGACATGGAGAAGATGGATCCGTTGGCGCGGGCGTGGCACGAGATGTACCGCGAGCGCATCGGCCAAGAGGTGATGGCGGCGCGAGCTGCGTCGGCGTCTCCCCCAGCACCCTCCACGTTCATGTCTCCGCCGGAACCCTCCACGCTCATGTCTCCGCCGGCACCCTCCAGGTTCATCTCTCCGCCAGCACCGTTGACGCTCATGCCTCCCCCGGCGACCGTGGATCATGTTGCAGCGATGGAGCTGCCGCCGGGGCTCGCCGCCGATGAGGAAGTCGTCGAGGTTGAGCTACCCGTGACCTCGTTCATCTGATCAGCTGGCTTGGAAGCCGTTTTTTGCGCCGGAGACGGCAATTTGGTGGCCGTATGTTGGCCCAAACTTCATATTCGAAAACCTATTCGAATTTGGTGGCCGTGTGTTGGCTCAAACTTTAAATTCGTAAACTTATTCCAATTTATATGCTTTTGTTTGGGTTTTCAGATTCAAATCATATATTGGGGCTGTCGTATGGGGTGTGCCGGTGTGAGAGCAGCTCCCCAAATGTAGAATATTGTGCCGGCGTTCCCCATACGATAGTGCCGGCGCCCCTGCCGGTGACTATTTGGGGGCGCCGGTGAAGATGCTCTAAGCGCTAACCCACCGGGCTGAACCATCTCGCGCTGGCTCGGATAGCCAGAAATTCGAATGGACAACAAAGAATCTTCTATGACAACCACCCTCCCCTGAAGCCATGGGCATGTGTTGTAAATCTCAACCGGTTCGACGGAAGATACACGCTAAAAGTGACCATCTGCGTCCTTTTGCGTCGGGTTGTGGATACAAAATTAGTTGAAAAGGACCGGCTGATCGTTTGACTACGAGGGTGTGCTCCCAACGACTCAACGTATTTTTTTTCATAATCTTTTTACATTCATAAAAAAATTATATAGTGCGAATAAAAAAACATGAAAATATAAAAAGGCCATGGCCTGCTAAAACCCTAATCCTAGCCTACGCCTCGTCATCACTAGGCACCTGATACGTCTCCGACGTATCGATAATTTCTTATGATCCATGCCATATTATTGATGATACCTACATGTTTTATGCACACTTTATGTCATATTCGTGCATTTTCTGGAACTAACCTATTAACAAGATGCCGAAGTGCCAGTGTCTGTTTTCTGCTGTTTTTGGTTTCAGAAATCCTAGTAACGAAATATTCTCGGAATTGGACGAAATCAAGACCCAGGGGCCTATTTTGCCACGAACCTTCCAGAAGACCGAAGAGCATACGAAGTGGGGCCACGAGGTGGCGGCACCACAAGGCGGCGCGGCCAAGGGGGCCCGCGCCGCCCTGTGGTGTGGGCCCCTCGTCGCCCTCCGACTCGCCCTTCCGCCTACTTAAAGCCTCCGTCGCGAAACCCCTGAGGCGAAAAACCACGATACGGAAAACCTTCCAGAGCCGCCGCCATCGCGAAGCCAAGATCTGGGGGACATGAGTCTCTGTTCCGGCACCCTGCCGGAGCGGGGAAGTGCCCCCGGAAGGCTTCTCCATCGACACCGCTGCCATCTCCACCGCCATCTTCATCACCGCTGCTGCTCCCATGAGGAGGGAGTAGTTCTCCATCGAGGCTCGGGGCTGTACCGGTAGCTATGTGGTTCATCTCTCTCCTATGTACTTCAATACAATAATCTCATGAGCTGCCTTACATGATTGAGATTCATATGATGATGCTTGTAATCTAGATGTCACTATGCTAGTCAAGTGAGTTTTACTTATGTGATCTCCGGAGACTCCTTGTCCCACGTGTGTAAAGGTGACAAGTGTGTGCACCGTGTGGGTCTCTTAGGCTATATTTCACGAATACTTATTCACCTGTTATGAATGGCATAGTGAAGTGCTTATTTATATCTCTTTATGATTGCAATGTATTTTGTATCACAATTTATCTATGTGCTACTCTAGCAATGTTATTAAAGTAGTTTTATTCCTCCTGCACGGTGTAATGGTGACAGTGTGTGCATCCGTGTTACTACTTGGTTTATGCTATGATTATGATCTCTTGTAGATTATGAAGTTAACTATTGCTATGATAGTATTGATGTGTACTATTCCTCCTATATAGCATGAAGGTGACAGTGTGCATGCTATGTTAGTACTTGGTTTAGTCGAATTGATCTTTCACGCACTCTAAGGTTATTTAAATATGAACATTGAATTGTGGAGCTTGTTAACTCCGGCATTGAGGGTTCGTGTAATCCTACGCAATGTGTTCATCATCCAACAAGAGAGTGTAGAGTATGCATTTATCTATTCTGTTATTGTTATCACCAGATTTTGGCCAAATCAGGAGATGGGCCGTAAGTGAGATGGGCTTGAAGGATGTACGCGTGGAGGATCTCTGAAGCGGCCTGACACAAAGAAGTTGGGCTAAATTGCCCATGTATCTGTATTATAGTAGATCGCATCTTAATTTAGAAGTTGGAGTTTTACCCGTGCACGGTTAGGTGCACGCCTGAATTAGAAAGTCCCCCGGACTATAAATATGTATCTAGGGTTTATGAAATAAACAACAACCAACGTTCAACACAAATCAATCTCGGCGCATCGCCAACTCCTTCGTCTCGAGGGTTTCTCCTGGTAGCACCATGCTGCCCGGATCGCATCTTGCGATCTAGGCAGCACAAGCTTATTACGTTGTTCATGCGTTGCTCGTGCCGAAGCCTTTTTGATGGCGAGCAACGTAGTTATCTTAGATGTGTTAGGGTTAGCATTGTTCTTCGTATCATATGCTCGTCGTAGTGCAACCCTTATACATCTAGCCGCCCTTACACCTATCTTAGGTGTAGGGGCGGCACCCCGCTTGATCATTGTTTAGTAGATCCGATCCGTTACGGTTGCTCCTTGTTCTTCAAGGATTAGTTTAATATCCGCAATAGTTAGGCCTTACAAAGGGTTGGAGGATCCAGCGGTGTGTAGGGTGTAGTTTGCTAGCCCTAGACAGGATGTTCCGGGGATCAACCTCGTGTTGGTTTTTAGGCCCTGTCTAGGATCGGCTTACGATCACCGTGCGCGAGCGCGAGGCCCAATCGTGAGTAGGATGATCCGATTATGCGGTGAAAACCCTAAATCGTCGTAGATCGCTTTAGCTTTATCTTGATCAAGCAGGACCACCATATATTCGTACACCTCGTACGAATCATGGGTGGATCGGCTCTTTGAGCCGATTCACGGGATAACCCGAGAGCCGATCGAGGCTCGTATTTAATTTTTACGTGTATGCCATGCGAGAAACTAAGCGAGGCATCATCCAACACCTTCCCGACCAGGTATAGGTCAGGTGGCACGCCCTTGCGACAGCATCGGACGTGTGACCGGAAGGCTTTGCGGGCTGTCGCTCGGAGGGACCGGGGCCAGCCGCAGTCCCGGGAGATTCCCGGCTCTACGGTGTTGCCGGTCGCTGCCCGCCGGTGGGTTTCGACCGCAACACATTCTGGCACGCCCGGTGGGACCATCTTCGACATCCACCGCATCGCCATCTACATCCGAGATGGCGGAAGGCACTCCGGTCAAGTACGAGGATCTGACTGACGAGCTCAAGAAGAAGCATGAAGAGATCAAAGCAGTCCTCGAAGCCGACCTCATCGGCTCTTTCCACAGAACCCGCTCCCATGGCATCGGTGGAAGGGGTTCTCACCGAAGGCGCGCTCGATGGAGTGGACCTGTCCGCCCCGTCGAAGAACGCACCAGTGTCGCTGCGTCGAGAGATCAACTTCATGGTGGCTCATTCGCCGCACCGCCACTCGAGAGCCTGGTGAACACTTTGGAGCGTGTCGCTCTGCGCGTGATCCAGGAAATCATGAGCCATCAGTATTCTCCGTCAGGACCAGCTCTGGGGACTTACCAAGGAGAGATGCCACTCCAGTCCCGTCCACCGCTGCCATTCGCGTTGGCAGCACCAGAAGTGCCGAACTCATCGGCATACGTCGTCTACAAAATTGGTGGTGACCCTAGTGACTACCAATTCCTACATGAGGCGCCCAAGGAGATCCCGCACGGATACACGTGCGCATACGTGCCAAGCCGCAAGAATCGGGCACTCTCGAACCGAGGCTGCAACAGCAGGGGACTTCGAGACAGCGAGGAGGAACGTCGGGACCGAGATCTTGAGAAGCAGACGTGGCTAGCTAAATACGCCACTCCGACAAACCTCCGAAGCTCAGCTCCTGCAGTTGGCTCAGAACTGGAAAAGCAAGCATGGCTGGCTAAGTATGCCACCCCGGCGAATCTTCAGGGTTCGACACCTTCAGCCATCACCACGGATCAGATTTGTACAATTCTGAAAGATCAGTTCGGCATGATGCCGAAAAGGAGGACAATCGGCTATACCAAGCCGTACCCCAACGAGTACGAATTGATCCCGCTACCACCCAAATATCGGCTCCCTGACTTCACAAATTTCAGCGGATCAGATGGTTCCAGCTCCATCGAGCATGTGAGCCGATATTTGGCACAGCTGGGCACGATCTCAGCATCAGACGAGCTGCGCGTGAGGTTCTTTGCACAGTCCCTCACGGGATCGGCTTTCGGGTGGTATACATCGCTGCCACCGAACTCAATCCGGACTTGGAAGCAGCTTGGAAGAGCAGCTCCATATACGGCATCACTCGGAGGCTTCCGAGGCTGGTATTGCCGATCTAGCACAAGTACGACGAAGCGCGGGGAAACGAGTGTCGGAATACATCCAGCGCTTCAGGACCATTAGGAACCGATGCTATTCGGTTCACGTAAGTGAAAAAGAAGCGACCGAGTTGGCGGTGGTGGGTCTCTCATCATCGATCAAGGACGTGGCCTCCCAAGCGTGACTACCCTTCATTGGCGCACATGGTGCGAAGCTGTCGGCATATGAACGGCGCCACCCGGATGTTTACCAGGACAAATTCAAGCGTGCGGTGGTCCCGGTTGAGGCGAACGAGGATGAAGGTGCTGCGGGAGATCGAGAGGTAGCAGTGGCTGAATGGACTCGGGCGGCAGGCCCCGTGTCCTGCAAGTGGGTTAAGCCACAAGGCCCTCCAAAAGGGTTCGACTTCGACGTGACCAAAGCTGAGCAGATTTTCGACCTCTTACTCACGGAGAAGCAGCTAAAGGTACCCGAAGGCCACAAGATCCCCACGGTGCGGGAGCTGAACGGAAAGCCATACCGCAAGTGGCATAACACGTTCACCCACACCACTAACGACCGCAGGGTGTGGCGTCGGCGAGATCCAAATGGCGATAGAAAAAGGGCGGCTAATTTTCAACCAAGTACGCCATGAAGGTCGACACACACCCCTTCCCCGCCGTTAACATGGTGGAGTATACTTACCATGGAGGGTGCCGGCCAGATTTCTCGTGCAATATCAACATGGTTGGACCTGGGCACCACTCTGGTAAGGACGGAGATGAGGGCAGCTGCTCTCATAGCAAAGACACAGAGGAAGCCGCTCCACGCGATCGGCTCCGCCACGACGGCAAGCGCTACATCACAGAGGGAGAAGTGAGGAACGTAAGATATCAGCCGACCTCTCTCCGATCACCTCCTCAACAAGTATGTGGGTCAATACGACCAACGCCGGCGATACAACGACGATGATGAAAGAGATCGTCCGGCTAGGGACGACGAGGAGACGTCGTCGGCATGATCACGACGAGGAGCGATATGAGCGCCACGCCAAGGAAAAGTCGAGGGAGCAAGACGACGTGGATAGGCACCGGGACCGCCCCTTCTTCGGACACTCGCTGGGATTCAGGAATGAGCCGATTGCCTACAATCGGCAATTGCCCGGAATGTAAACAAAAGAAGAAGGACGCAGCTAACGTGTCCGTGTTCAAACGTCTAGGGCCTCTCCCGCCTCGGAACAAGCATGCCGAGTCCGCTCGGGTGGAAGATCTCGAGGAACTAGAGGACGATGATGAAGAAGAAGACAAGTATCATCGGCCAAGGTGGTGCCCCGATGGGCTCAGCCGTTCCCGAAGCGAAGGGTTCAGCGTCCGCGTGGGTTGGAGGAAGCCGAAAGGTTATACCTGCACACGTTGAGGAAGGCACGGCCTGATCCGGCCGCTAAAGTTCAGCGAACCCCGGACGAAGAAGGTCGGCCACAAAGGAAGGAGTGGCGCCCGGACAAAAGAAAGCCGATGACGAAACATCGGGCTGGCACAAACATGGTCTCCATCCTTCCAACGGAGTTTAGTGCTCCAGGATTGGACGACTCGCGAGCGCATCGACGTGACAAAGGACGGGGTTAGGTTGGTTTCATCCACCGGCCTGACCGTGTAACAAAAACAACATCTATGGACAAACGTGGCGATGCCGATCCAGGAGATCGGCCCCAAGGATTTATGGAGGAACATTGCAAAAACCTTCATCGAGCAAGCAACGTGGAGGCCGATTCCAGCAATCGGCCAAAATTATCCTCACTATACATTCTACCTGGGTTCAACATTTGATCCAACAGGGAATACCTGAAGAGCCGATACCATCAAGTCCCTTGAAAGAATCGGCTCGGGGGGCACCTAGGTGGATAAAACACGAGGATATGAAGTAGAAGCGTCTTTCAAATGCCCAGCAGCCCAAGATATTCTTTGATGATGGGTATTGAAGTATGGGGGCCGATACATAAATCGGCCGTAAAAAATTCAAAAATTTTTAAGCACAGCCGATGCGCAGACATCGACTTAAGGATAGAAAGCCGATGCATGGCCATCGACTCCAGAGGTACAACTGTTGTGAGCAGAGGCTCGGAACTCCGAAGGTTCTCTGCCTGGAAAAGCTCGGGGGCAGCTCACCCTGAAGGTTCTCTGCTCTGCATCATGACTTGGAAGCCGATGGTGACACGTTTGGTTGGCCCACTGCTGTTCTCGCCTTGATGGAGGCTCGGGGGGCAACTGACTGCGTAGATATTCTGTTCTTAAGAAGCCGATTGAGATTTCATCGGATGGCCCTCCATCATAACCTTTTTCAAGGGGATTGGGCAGGTTTGAAGAGTATCACTGAATATCTGAATATCCAGAGGTATCGGCTTCAGCGTCAAGTCGTTTCAGCAACGGTTCTGGGGCTCTCTTAAAGGCGTTGGTCTGCCTCATTGTCCACCAGAGCTCAAAGTCATCGGTCGAAAAAGGTGAAAGATAAATCGTGAAGGATTGATATGTTAACATCAGCTTTTGAGCATTGATCAAGTTCACGATCACTCCGACGTCAAAGAGATGAAGAACGGATTATGAGAGACCGATGCGTTGTCATCGGCTCATTGAGCATTGGCTAAGCGATGATCGGCGGAATCGGTATGAGGGGAAATCGGCTAAATTGGCATAAAGGAAATCGGCAAAATCAAATTGGGGAATTTCTTCATTGATAAACGAGATTTCTTACATAGAAGAGCTGATTGCTCTCAAAAGGGAGTACTAAGGGGATGCATTGCCCCGTCTACTGCTACTGATCCTATGCTAAGGGTCCTATATACGGGCCGTCGCTGCCCTCGTCGTCACCCTCGTCGCCGCCGTCGGCGCTGCTCCCGGCGGGCTCGTCGTCGCTGCTGTAGCGGCCGCCGGCAGGACCTTCGTTGTCCTCATCCTCCTCGTCGTCGTCATCGTCGTCGCTGTCGAAATCACTGAGATTCCCCGGCCAGGGGCAGTGGCGCTTGGCCGGCGGCTCGTCGGAGGAGCTGTCGTCGTCGTCGTCCTCCTCCTCCTCCTCCTTCACCTCCTCGGAGGAGGTGAAGTCATCCCAGGAGAAGCGATCGTCATCGCTCTCCTCCTCCGATTCCCCGTCGGCAAGGAAGCGGAGGTCGCTCTCCCTGTCCGTCGAGGACTTGTCATCCTCGGACCAGATGGAGAAGTCATGGCCGGGCTCCTCCCCGGCCTCTATGGCGCGGCGGATGTTGGCCGCATGGACCTCTTGTGGGTCCAGTTCTGGCGTCGGCTCGTGGGAGGAAGAGGACTCGAGGGAAAGTCCCGATGAGGCGGAGGAAGAAGAAGACATGGTGCGCGAGGAGGGCTTTTGGAGTGCTAATGCGGAGAGGATGAGGAGGAGAACTGTTCGGTGCGGTTAAATAAAAGAAGTGGGGATTTAATGTTCGAACAGTTTTCGAGGAGGTGGTGCCAAAAACTCGTCAAATCGTGCGAGAGAAGTTGGGAAGGCAAGTCGTCATGATGAAAAATACTGCGACGGTTCTGCTCTGCCACGACATGACCCCTCGGAGGAAAAAGCGAGTGGTTTTGAAATTATCATTACCAAAACCAGGGGGGCATGTGTTATCACCAGATTTTGGCCAAATCGGGAGATGGGCCGTAAGTGAGATGGGCTTGAAGGATGTACGCGTGGAGGATCTCTGAAGCGGCCTGACACGAAGAAGTTGGGCTAAATTGCCCATGTATCTGTATTATAGTAGATCGCATCTTAATTTAGAAGTTGGAGCTTTACCCGTGCACGGTTAGGTGCACGCTCGAATTAGAAAGTCCCCCGGACTATAAATATGTATCTAGGGTTTATGAAATAAACAACAACCAACGTTCAACACAAATCAATCTCGGCGCATCGCCAACTCCTTCGTCTCGAGGGTTTCTCCTGGTAAGCACCATGCTGCTTAGATCGCATCTTGCGATCTAGGCAGCACAAGCTTATTACGTTGTTCATGCGTTGCTCGTGCTGAAGCCTTTTTGATGGCGAGCAACGAAGTTATCTTAGATGTGTTAGGGTTAGCATTGTTCTTCGTATCATATGCTATCGTAGTGCAACCCTTATACATCTAGCCGCCCTTACACCTATCTTAGGTGTAGGGGCGGCACCCGCTTGATCATTGTTTAGTAGATCCGATCCGTTACGGTTGCTCCTTGTTCTTCAAGGATTAGTTTAATATCCGCAATAGTTAGGCCTTACAAAGGGTTGGAGGATCCAGCGGCGTGTAGGGTGTAGTTTGCTAGCCCTAGACAGGATGTTCCGGGGATCAACCTCGTGTTGGTTTTTTAGGCCCTGTCTAGGATCGGCTTACGATCACCGTGCGCGAGCGCGAGGCCCAATCGTGAGTAGGATGATCCGATTATGCGGTGAAAACCCTAAATCGTCGTAGATCGCTTTAGCTTTATCTTGATCAAGCAGGACCACCATATATTCGTACACCTCGTACGAATCATGGGTGGATCGGCTCTTTGAGCCGATTCACGGATAACCCGAGAGCCGATCGAGGCTCGTATTTAATGTTTACGTGTATGCCATGCAAGAAACTAAGCGAGGCATCATCCAACACCTTCCTGACCAGGTATAGGTCAGGTGGCACGCCCTTGCGACAGCATCGGACGTGTGACCAGAAGGCTTTGCGGGCCGTCGCTCGGAGGGACCAGGGCCTACCGCAGTCCTGGGAGATTCCCGGCTCTACGGTGTTGCCAGTCGCTGCCCTCCGGTGGGTTTCTGACCGCAACAGTTATGTGATCAATGTTGAGAGTGTCCACTAGTGAAAGTCTAATCCCTAGGCCTTGTTCCTAAATACTGCTATCGCTGCTTGTTTACTGTTTTACTGCGTTACTACTGCTGCGTTACTACTGCTTGTTTACTGTCCTGGGCAAAGCACCTCTAGTGAACTGTGGACCCCGGTCCATTCTTTTAATACTGAAATACAAATCTGCTGCAATACTTGTTTTACTGTTTTCTTGCAAACAATCATCTTCCACACAATACGGTTAATCCTTTGTTACAGCAAGCCGGTGAGATTGACAACCTCACCGTTTCGTTGGGGCAAAGTACTTTGGTTGTGTTGTGCGAGTTCCACGTTGGCGCGGAATCCCCGGTGTTGCGCCGCACTACATCCCGCCGCCATCAACCTTCAACGTGCTTCTTGAATCCTCCTGGTTCGATAAACCTTGGTTTCTTTCTGAGGGAAAACTTGCTGCTGTGCGCATCATACCTTCCTCTTGGGGTTGCCCAACGAACGTGTGAAATACACGCCATCAGCACCTGGGTCAGGTCAGCGAGGCCCGAGATCACCCAAGGCCAGTCAGGAACCGGCGGAGCAAATGCCGGTGCATTCGGTGGTGGAGGTGGAGCGGCCACTCCTTCCAACGGGTACGAGGGCGGAGGCGGCACCAAGGACTACAATGCCAGATTGAAGGCTTCTTCTTCCGATAGGTCTGTCGGCATGTGCTCGACGGTTTACCGGGGCATTGGCGGCTGAAGCTTTGATATGAGGATGCCTAGCCTCATTGCCTCATCCTCGACCATTTCTTTCGGCACCTCGATTTTCTTGACCTCCTCTAGTGCCATCTGAATGTCGTGGAACACACTGGGAACAAAGTCGTTGGAGTCGTCCCACACTACCCTTCCCAGGATGTCTTCGCCCCACATTTCCTAGGGAGGGGGAGGCGGAGGAGGTTGTAGCGTATGTGGCAGCGACCAACGAGGCCTTGGAGGCAAGCCGAAGTTGTAGTCCCGGTCATCGAGGAACCCCGCTTGGGGGAGTCAATGGCGTACGCGGGGTTGGCGCGGAGGTTAGGCGTGGGAGAACGTCCTACCTGCATCATATCTCTTCGAGCCGCTCCACGCCAGACCGTGGCACCCACAGCATGCATGGGCACCCGCGCGGAGCTGATGCGCCATCCGCCCGGCAAATGCACATCGTTCCAACGATCACCAGGGCTGCCAGCTCTTGTAGAGCAGTCGGACGATGCTGAGAAGGAGGGGGACCCTGATCCGAGGGTTCTCCTGCTTCTTCACCCTTGATGATGATGCCTCATGGTTGTTCTTCTTCCCCATTGATGGGGATACGCCTCACGTGGTACACCATGAAGGAGACTCCTAGCCATCCCAACTCGCATGTGCTCGCCGAAGATGCTGAATGGACTCGTAGAGGGCCCAAGAAGGTGACTCCAATATGTAGTCGACTAGAACATTGTAACCTACTCAACTCACGGATCACATAATCTAAGCCCACGCATAGCGACTTGGAGTAGAAGGCAAGAAAACACATGTAAACCCTAGATGGCTGCATATATGAAGCCACATGGGGAACCCCTTGAGAGGACCTTCTCTCATAATCTCTCCACCCGCCTCCGAAGGCTACCATGTAAATCTATGAGTATAGTGATTTCTAGCAGGATGTAGCAACCCTCCACCGAGGGGATGTGGACCTGGGTACATCGCGTGCCAATCTCGTTCCCAGATTTCCTACGTCGCATTGCCATACTCCTCTCATAAGCTGCCCGTAGAATATGTCGTGATCAAAACCATGACACCCATGGCGAGGCGGCGGAGTGATGTGGCTGTCGGTGTGGTGGGAGCAAGCATGGCTAGAAATAGGGGCAACGAGGGCCAGGGAGGTGTGGGCGATGGCAGGATGTTGCTGATGCCCTTTTAAGGACGAGCGTGGTACTCGAAGGCGCATTCCATTGATGGTGGCGTAGAAGGCCATTCGCAACCAACCATACCTGGCGCGGTCACAGAAGACAAACCGTGCCATTGATGGAGATCACAGAAGGTTGTAGCACGCGTATGCGCGGAATCGAAGAGGCCGAAGCGATGTGGCTTCACGTCTGCTGCCAGGTAGGCTAGTGGCGAGATGATGTGGATGCGTGCTGCGTCGTGACTGCGTACCCCCACCCCCGCCGAAAAAACAGGCCCATAAGAAAACACAAAACCCATAGGTTTAATATACATAGGGCCCCAAAAGGGCCAGCTTTACAACTATAAAAATGAAAAAAAACACTAGGATAAGGGGGAGGCAGCTTCTAGTCGCTGCCAACATCTAGTCCTCATCACTGAGGTCAATAAAGAACTCCGGCGGTGGCCACACATTGGCTAGAGGAGTAGGAGGCGGCAGCTACTCAGCTGCCGGCAGGGAGGTGGCGGGGATGGCGCCGGTGCCGCCTCCTGCTGTGACAGCTGGATGTCCTCCTCGAGGCCAATCCACTTGTCCCGCTCCTATGCCTCGGAGACAAGGATGGCGCGACGGATGTCCTCCGCCTTGGTGAGGTTGTCCTCCATTGACTCATAGCCATCGTCGTCCTCCTCCGACGGGTCCTCCTCCTTCACGGCCTGGTAGTAGGCCTCTGGAGCCAGCAACGAAACACATGGGATGGGCTCCCCTTAGTTCGTGGCCAGCCCAAGGTATTGCCCCCTAAATCTAGGTTTCAATATCCCCAAAAAAAAACCTGGGGAAGGATAGTAAATATCTAATTCAAGGGAAATCTAGGATTTCACTTCTCTCTCAACCATCGAGTTGGAGTAGTTAACCTTGTATATGTCCTGGGACGGCCAGGGCGCGGCATGGGGAAGACGAAGCCATCCCAGTGTTGCCGCTGCGTCCACTCATCCGGCTTTGGCCACTCCGACAGCTCCTGCTCCTTCACAACCCCCGGCGAAGGTGGCGGTGGCGCCTGGTCCTCTCGCGTCTGGCCGCGGCGTTCGGGACGAACCAAAGCCAACATAAATCTCGGCCTTGTCTGCATGGCCACGGACACCGAGGTCTGGCCTCTCGCGTCCTCTCTTGTCCTCCCCTGGCCTGCCTGTTCGCCTGTCCGCCTCCCAAAACACAGCCCCCTCTAACACATCTCCCCCCCGCTCTGCCGCCACCCCACGACCGGCGATTTGCGACCGCTGTCGATGCCGACCACCGACGTCGAGAGAGCGACAGGTGGTGCGGCAGCATAGGACACGGCCCAGCGCTTTCGCCTGTGCTTTTGCAGCTTTGGTGCAGCGTCGGAGGATGCCACCGCCGAAGTTGTGGACCTCTCGCCATCGCGAGACCTCCCGCCATCATATGCTTAGCCGTTGCCGCCAGAGGTGAGCTCTCTTGCACTGTGCTTCTAGGCTGCAAGTCGGCCGGGACGGCCATTGCATGCAGGTCCCTACAGAGGCATTGGATTGCCCCCGCCCGCGAGGTGTTCGATGAAATGGGCGAACTAATAATTTGTCCCATTTCATCTGTATATCATGGTGGACAGCGACAATGAGTTCTTCTAAAACAACTTCATCGACACGTCCTCAGACGATGAATCCGAGGATGACTTTCTCACGGAGGCTGCGTTGCTCATCCATGACCACAATGTCGCAAATCCCCATGTACCGGGGGTGTAGGGATTCGTAGCATAGAAAACAAAAATTTTCCTACCGCGAGAACGCAATCCAAGCCAAGATGCAATCTAGAAGATGGGAGCAACGAGGGGATGAACGAGACTAACCCTTGAAGATTTCCAAATCCTACTAGAGGAGGCTCTCGTTGCTGCGGTAGACGATCACTTGCCGCTTTCAAAAGCGCGTAGAAGATCTTGACGGTGCCACAATCGGGCAGCACCTCCGTACTCGGTCACACGTTCGGTGTTGATGAACACGACATCCTTCTCCCTGTTCCAGCGGGTAGCGGAAGTAGTAGATCCTCCTCAGAATCCCGACAGCACGACGGCGTGATGGCGGTGTCGATGAAGAACTCCGGCAGGGCTTCGCCTAAGCGTATGCGGGAGTTGTATGTGGAGGAGGGGTGCTAGGGTTTGGGAGAGGGGTGCCTTGGGCGCCGGCCATGAAGGGGGCAGCCAAGGTTGGAGGCAAGAGTGGCCGGCCACCCTCCCCTTGTCCCTCATTATATAGGTGGAAGCCCCAAGAGTTGTAGTCCAAGTCTTCGAATAAGACCCCAACACCAAAACTTCCCAAAGGTGGGAAACCTACTCAAGGGGGGAGTCCTACTCAAGGTGGGACTCCCACCTTTCCTTGAGGTGGGGCTGGCCGGCCACCAAGGTGGAGCCCACCTGGGACTCCTCCCCTTTAGGGTTTGGCCGGCCATTCTAGTGGAGTCCCTCCGGGACTCCACCTTCCATAGTGTCTTTCTTCCGGATTTTTCTAGAACCTTCTAGAACCTGCCATAAATGCACCGGATCATTTCCAAACTTGGAATATGACTTCCTATATATGAATCTTATTCTCCGGACCATTCCGGAACTCCTCGTGATGTCCCGGATCCCATCCGAGACTCCGAACAAAACTTCGAACTCCATTCCATATTCCATATCTACTTAAACGACATCAAACCTTAAGTGTGTCACCCTACGGTTCGCGAACTATGTAGACATGGTTGAGACTTCTCTCCGACCAATAACAAATAGCGGGATCTGGAGATCCATAATGGCTCCCACATATTCAACGATGACTTAGTGATCGAATGAACCATTTCACATACGATACCAATTCCCTTTGTCACGCGATATTTTACTTGTCCGAGGTTTGATCATCGGTATCACTCTATACCTTGTTCAACCTCGTCTCCTGAAAAGTACTCTTTACTCGTACCGTGGTATGTGGTCTCTTATGAACTTATTCATATGCTTGCAAGACATTAGACGACATTCCACCGAGAGGGCCAGAGTATATCTATCCGTCATTGGGATGGACAAATCCCACTTTTGATCCATATGCCTCAACTCATACTTTCCGGATACTTAATCCCACCTTTATAACCACCCATTTACGCAGTGGCGTTTGATGTAATCAAAGTAACTTTCCGGTATAAGTGATTTACATGATCTCATGGTCGAAAGGACTAGGTAAATATGTATCGAAAGCTTATAGCAAATAACTTAATGACGTGATCTTATGCTACGCTTAATTGGGTGTGTCCATTACATCATTCATATAATGACATAATCTTGTTATTAATAATATCCAATGTTCATGATCACGAAACCATGATCATCTATTAATCAACAAGCTAGTTATACAAGAGGCTTACTAGGGACCCTTTGTTGTTCACATAACACACATGTATCAATGTTTCAGTTAATACAATTATAGCATGGTATGTAAACATTATCATAAACACAAAGATATATTATAATAACCATTTTATTATTGCCTCTTGGGCATATCTCCAACAGTCTCCCACTTGCACTAGAGTCAATAATCTAGTTTACATATGTAAAGATATAACACCTTGGCCTTCTGGTGCTTTATCATGTTTTGCTCACGGGAGAGGTTTTAGTCAACAGATCTGACATGCTCAGAAACGTATGTATTTTGCAATTCATTTGCGTCTCAACGCATCACTCGTTTTCTAAATGAGTCGGCATTAAATATGTTTGGTCTTCTGCTTGAACCTTAATTCCGCGGTCTGAAATATGTCACTAATATTGTCATACACAATATAGCTTCAAATTTTGACACTATCGGAACTACACCAAGTTCTCAAGGAACTCCTCGACTTAAACATCCTCAGTCATTGTCAAAACAATGACATACTATGCCTTCGTTTGTAGAATCCGTCACAATATTTAGAACTCTTCTAAATCTAGCATTGTGCTACCTTTTAAACAACACTTAGCCTAATTGTGATTTGAATTTCATTTTTATATGTGACCAAACAAATATCGGTGCAACACCTTACAGCAATTTGTTTGTCATTACCCCATATAAAATTATATATGTATCCTTGGTTCTTCTAAAGCACACAGGGATATTCTTACTGTTTGTCCAATGATCATCACATGAATCATTCTGGTATATGCTCCTAACTTTTTAGAGCATAGGACATCTGATTTTGTACATATTATTTGTGATCTATAATCACTCATGTGTTTTTACTCATTGAGTGTCAGATACACTCAAGTCTGTTAAACCTTCACATGACAAGAACATCTTCTTAATATTTCTATATTGAACTACTTCAATATCCATTCTATGTACTTTGACTTAAACTTATTATGTGTTTCAATCTATCTTCATAGATCTTGACACTAAATATGTTTCAGTCCATATCCTTTCATTAAAGTTAATTCTCAGTGAAACCTTTTAACCAAGTATATAATTACATTATTTATAACCAATGATATGTCATCTACATAAAGTATTACAAATATGTCTTAGCGCTCCCACTTAATTTCTTGCAAATGCAAGCCTCTTCATCGTCTCTGATGAAATCATAACTCTTTGATCATTTCATCCGGTGAAGATTCCAACTCCGCGATACTTACTTCATCCAATTGAAGTTTGTATACCTATCTAGTATTCCACGGACCAGCAAAACTCTTGGTTGTATCTTGTATACACCTTTAATACGCACTTCTGATAAGTAATGTATTTTGCCATCCTACTAGCATATCTCATAAAAGAAATATGTAGTGATTACTAGAATAATCCACATAGACTATAAGCATTGCTACGAAAGATGTAATCTTATCGTAGTCAACTCTTTGAACTTTGTCGTAAACAACTTTTCGACAAGTCGAGCTTCTTCAAGGATATTTCATCCAATTCCATAAGTTTTTTTTATAGATTTATTTACTTTCAAAAAGTATTCATCTATCTTGGATTTCATGGCGTATAGCCATTTTAACGGAGTCAGGGCCCATCATAACTTCCTTGTTTTGTAGTTGGTTTATCATTGTTCAAAATCAATCCTTTGTCCACAAATCATTTATTTGATCAGAAAGTAAACCATACCTACAAGGTTCAATATGTACTTCTATCTCCATGGCTAAAAACACTTTGTAGTCATGGGAGCCATGATCGTCGTGGCCGCTTCCGGAACCATTTCCGATGCTGTACTACTCTGATCATTTTGCTCAAGTTCATAAACCTTATCAAGTTCTATTATCCTCCCACTCAAATACTTCGCTAGAAAACAATTTCTTGGAAATAAGCAAGTAACATTAACAAACACTTTTGTCTTTTACTTCATAGTGGAAAGAATTCCCTATCAATTCTTTGGGATAACCAACAAAGACATTCATCCGATTTTGGTTGTAAACTTATTTACTTATGCTATGCATACCAAAATTTAAGAAAAGACTATTAGGGTTCATACCCATGTCATAACTCGTATGATGTCATTTCAACGGATCATGATGATGCTCTATTTAGTGTAAAAGCGGTAGTCTCTAAAGCATAATCCACAAAAATATAATGGCATCAATATTTTATTTCATCATTCATCCAACAAGGTTTGGATACATCTCTCGGATACTTCATCATCACTATGATACTCCAAGAAACATGAGTTGTAGAACAATTTCATAACTCTCTTAGATGTTCACTAAAACTCGTAATTCAAATATTTCCACCATGATCCAATCATAGGTATTTGATTTTTCTATTACGATGATTTCCACTTCATGCTGAAATTTATTTGAATCTATTCAAATGTTTCAAACTTCTTCCTTATTGAATATATCCACACATATATATACTCAATTCATCGTTGGAAGTTTTCATGAAGTAGAAGAATCTCCCGCACACAACTATGCCCAGTGAATCACATACATCATCATGTATTTTTCCACTAAGTTAGTTGCCCGTTCAACTCTTGGCCTATGAACGGTATTTTAGTCATTCTCTTTAGAAAAGATTTGCAAGCGTCAAACGATTCAAAAAATCAAATGACTCCAAAAATCCATTTGCATGGAGTTCCTTCATGCGTTCCTTTCTAACATGACCTAAATGGCGGTTCCACAAATAAGTGGAATTCTTAATCATTTGTCTTATGGCATTTTAGTGTCAGTAATTATGTATGTGTGATTCACCATTAAGATTTATAATAACTTATCCATCGTACATGGAGTAATGTCATAATTTGAACAACTCATTATTTTTATTTGACCAGAGCAAAATAACAATTATTAAGTTCTTTATTATAAATTCTAAGGGCTAGATAGAATGCCAACGATGAACATAATAACACTTTATTTTTGTTCCGTACGTGCATTCCTATCATATTCCTTGTCGATCACTTAGGCCATTGTATTCTTGTATTGCGTTGTTTTGTATGACACTTCATACCAACCAATATGGTACTAATACCCAAGAATTTCATTGTGTGACCAAACAAGGAATACATTCATAACATGTATATCATTTATATACACCTGAGCTAGACTTTCTAGTCTTTTCTTTCTTTTTCTGCCAATAATCCTTTTGTAGTTTCTCTTTTAGCTTTCCTCATTATTCAGAAAAACACTTCAACATCAATAACTTCTAGGTTTGTTGGTCAAATACCAATAACCTTGAGGTTCTTACTTTGAAGTTGATCATCATATGACAAGTGTTCCGGATTTCACTATTAGTAACCTTTTAATATGATGAACAATTTCACTCATAATATTATCATATCATGAAGACTTTTCGAGACCATGTCTGTACATGCTAGGCTCGTAAAGTATAACCTCGCATTCGCATGTGCAAATCTGGCTTGCACCCGTTGTATGCACACGTAGAATCTGTAACACCCGATCATCACGTGATGCTTCGAAACGACGAGTCTTAGCAACGGTGCATACTAAGGACGATCACTTCATGGATATGCGAATATTGTTAGTGCCCCAATAGTTGGAGGATTGGGACGCCTTGCGTCTTCAACCTTCGTACATTCCCATAAAACTTATGAGTTTATGTAGTCTCACCAAATTATATTCTATCATCTTGCAATAAGGTCTTAGATATCATATATATCTCATACCTTGATTATTTCTGAAAACTAAATTTTCAGCTCCTTACTTTTCAAACAGATTTGAACTTCAAGTTTCACGGAGACAAGATAACTTTAGGTACTAGTTGAAACCATAGTTCTATGAATCAACAATGTGAGGTTTACTAAAAGTTTGCAATAGGACTTAATCATTTCTTGATTCTTTAACAATACGGTACCAGTCCGTAAAGTTTCTTATCAGATATTAACAGTATTTCTATCTCAATTATAAGACTAGCGCATGGTAGAAAAACGGATGCCAATACTACAGAATTAATTCAAAATTCTACTCAGACTATGTTTATGATAATTAGTTCATGTTTTAATCTAATTACTAATGAACTCCCACTTAATACAACATCCCTCATAGTTGTTAAGTGGTACACGATCCAAATCCACTACACCAAAACCGATCATCACGTGAGATGATGTAGCTTCAATGGTGAACATCAACATGTTGATCATATCATCCATATGACTCGTGTTCAACCTTTCGGTTTCCGTTGTCCCGAGGCCATGTCTGTACATGCTAGGCTCGTCAAGCAAACCCTAGTATTCCGCGTGTGCAACATGGCTTACACCCGTTGTATGTGATTGTTGAGTCTATCACATCCGATCATCACGAGATGCTTCGAAACGACGAACAGTGCAATGGTGCATACGAGGGGAGAACACTTTATTATCTTGACATTAATGTGAGGGATCATCTTATAATGCTACCGTCGCGATCTAAGCAAAATAAGATGCATAAAGGATTAACATCACATGCAATTCATATGTGATATGATATGGCCCTTTATTCTTTGCGCCTTCGATCTTCATCTCCAAAGCACGGACATGATCTCCATCATCAACTGGCATGATCTCCATCATCGCTCTGGCGTAGCGTCAAGGTCCATGGCGCCGTCTTCATGGTTGTACACCTCATGTAGCAACTATTACAACTACTTTGAAATACTACTCAACATGAAATTTAAAGACAACCATAAGGCTCCTGCCGGTTGCGACAATACAATAATGATCATCTCATACATATTCATCATCACATTATGGCCATATCACATCACCAAACCCTGCAAAAACAAGTTAGACGTCTCTAATTTGGTTTGCATATTTTACGTGGTTTAGGGTTTTCGAGTGAGATCTAATCTACCTACGAATATGAACCACAACGGTGATACTAGTGTTGTCAATAGAAGAGTAAATTGAATCTTCACTATAGTAGGAGAGACAGACACCCGCAAAGCCACTTATGCAATACAAGTTGCATGTCGAGCGTGGAGGAAATCTGATGAATGCGGTCATGTAAAGTTAGCCCGAGCCGCTTCATCCCACTATGCCACAAAGATGCAAAGTACTCAAACTAAAGACAACATAAGCATCAACACCCACAAAACAATTGTGTTCTACTCGTGCAACCATCTATGCGAGACACGGCTCGATACCACTCGTAGGGATTCGTAGCATAGAAAACAAAAATTTCCTACCGCGAGAACGCAATCCAAGCCAAGATGCAATCTAGAAGATGGGAGCAACGAGGGGATGAACGAGACTAAGCCTTGAAGATTTCCAAAGCCTACAAGAGGAGGCTCTCGTTGCTACGGTAGACGATCACTTGCCGCTTTCAAAAGCGCGTAGAAGATCTTGACGGTGCCACAATCGGGAAGCACCTCCGTACTCGGTCACACGTTCGGTGTTGATGAAGACGACGTCCTTGTCCCTGTTCCAGCGGGCAGCGGAAGTAGTAGATCCTCCTCGGAATCCCGGCAGCACGACGGCGTGATGGCGGTGTCGATGAAGAACTCCGGCAGGACTTCGCCTAAGCGTATGCGGGAGTTGTATGTGGAGGAGGGGTGCTAGGGTTTGGGAGAGGGGTGCCTTGGGCGCCGGCCATGAAAGGGGCAGCCAAAGTTGGAGGCAAGAGTGGCCGGCCACCCTCCCCTTGTCCCTCATTATATAGGTGTAAGCCCCAAGAGTTGTAGTCCAAGTCTTCGAATAAGACCCCAACACCAAAACTTCCCAAAGGTGGGAAACCTACTCAAGGGGGGAGTCCTACTCAAGGTGGGACTCCCACCTTTCCTTGAGGTGGGGCTGGCCGGCCACCAAGGTGGAGCCCACCCGGGACTCCTCCCTTTAGGGTTTGGCCGGCCATTCTAGTGGAGTCCCTCCGGACTCCACCTTCCATAGTGTCTTTCTTCCGGATTTTTCTAGAACCTTCTAGAACCTGCCATAAATGCACCGGATCATTTCCAAACTTCGAATATGACTTCCTATATATGAATCTTATTCTCCGGACCATTCCGGAACTCCTCGTGATGTCCTGGATCCCATCCGAGACTCCGAACAAAACTTCGAACTCCATTCCATATTCCATATCTACTTAAACGACATCAAACCTTAAGTGTGTCACCCTACGGTTCGCGAACTATGTAGACATGGTTGAGACTTATCTCCGACCAATAACCAATAGCGGGATCTGGAGATCCATTATGGCTCCCACATATTCAACGATGACTTAGTGATCGAATGAACCATTTCACATACGATACCAATTCTCTTTGTCACGCGATATTTTACTTGTCCGAGGTTTGATCATCGGTATCACTCTATACCTTGTTCAACCTCGTCTCCTGAAAAGTACTCTTTACTCGTACCGTGGTATGTGGTCTCTTATGAACTTATTCATATGCTTGCAAGACATTAGACGACATTTCACCGAGAGGGCCCAGAGTATATCTATCTGTCATTGGGATGGACAAATCCCACTGTTGATCCATATGCCTCAACTCATACTTTCTGGATACTTAATCCCACCTTTATAACCACCCATTTACGCAGTGGCGTTTGATGTAATCAAAGTACCTTTCCGGTATAAGTGATTTACATGATCTCATGGTCGAAAGGACTAGGTAACTATGTATCGAAAGCTTATAGCAAATAACTTAATGACGTGATCTTATGCTACGCTTAATTGGGTGTGTCCATTACATCATTCATATAATGACATAATCTTGTTATTAATAACATCCAATGTTCATGATCACGAAACCATGATCATCTATTAATCAACAAGCTAGTTATACAAGAGGCTTACTAGGGACTCTTAGTTGTTCACATAACAAACATGTATCAATGTTTCGGTTAATACAATTATAGCATGGTATGTAAACATTATCATAAACACAAGGATATATTATAATAACCATTTTATTATTGCCTCTTGGGCATATCTCCAACACGGGGATCCTTGCCGGGGCAGGTGGTGGCCTTGGACCGCAAAAGAGAATGCGGCCACGACATGCTCTTCTACGACTACTTTAACCACATCAAGGCATTGATCACGCCGGCCTTGTTTCGCAGCTGTTTTCGGATGTCCAAGCCGTTGTTCGGCCGGATAATGGATGGCGTCAAGGTCTACGACGACTACTTCATCACCAAACAGGATGTTGTTGGCAAGGTAGGCCTGTCTTCGTATCAGAAATGCACGGCAACGATTAGGATGCTACCATATGGTGTTGCCAGTGATTACGTAGATGAGTACATCCGAATGAGCGAGTCCAGCTGCTTGGAGGCGATGTACATGTTCTGCAGAGCAGTGATCGTTGTATTCGGTGAACAATATATGCGCCAACCTATTGCAACCTACTGCAGAGGACACAGTTCGTCTGTTGTCAATCAACGCTTCCAGGGGGTTTCTGGGATGCATGGCAGCATAGACTGCATGCACTTGGAGTGGAAGAACTGCTCTTTTGGTTGGCAGGGGCGTACAAGGGCCATTCTGAGGGGTGCACAGTGATTCTTGAAGCTGTTGCTTCAACATATGGATTTGGTACTCATTCTTCAGAATGGCCGGCTCGCACAATGAGATCAATATGCTGCAGCGCTCTCCGGTGTTTGATAGGCTAGCGCATGGTTAGTCGCCTGATGTGGATTTTGAAATCAATGGCCACCACTACAGCAAGGGGTACTTCCTTGCTGATGGTATCTATCCACCTTGAGCTACACTCGTGAAGACAATCCGTCGTCCCAATTCAGAGCAGGAGGCAAGGTTTGCCAAAGAGCAAGAGGCAGCCCGAAAAGATGTCGAGCGGGCGTTTGGTATCCTCCAAGCTCGTTCAGCTATCGTCAGGCACCCTGCTAGAGCTTGGAGTATGCAAACTCAGTGGGAGGGGATGACCGCTTGTGTAATCATGCACAACATGATTGTTGAGGAGAGCGGGATGATTCATTGTTTGATAATGATTGGGATGGCTAGGGAGAGTTGGTTGCTCATCAAGGTGATCCGGCTTCATTCCAGGATATCCTCCATGTACGTCACGAAATTCGGGATCAAACGGTTCACAACCAGCTCCAAGCTGATTTGGTTGAGCACATGTGGACGTTCATGTTGGCAATAATGTTGCAAACAACAACAATAACAAAAATCCTGAGGAAAACAATGCCATTCGTATCATTTTGCATTTTTTGAATAATTACTTTGTCATTTAATAGGTGAACAATAATTTTATGTAATAAATCTTGAGTATTTAAACTTATTTATATATTTTTATAATTTTATATGCCTTATATTGAATTTAAAGGCCAAATGCTAAATTCTATGGCCGCGACCCATACCTGGCCGCGTTGGGTGCAACGCGCAACCCAAAATGTTGGGCGGACGCCAACCATTGTCCGTGCATCCGCATGCCCACCCAAACAGACGCAAACGGCTGTGCGGGCGCTCCATTTAAGTCGCAACGTTGAAGATGGCCTTAAGTAACAATATTTCTCTCTGAGAATGGGAGGGACCCAGCTACTACCTATAGAGTTCATCATAGATTTATGATGCGTCTGGACATTGTTCTATGTATATTTCATTTAATTTCATTATCGAATGATTATATATTCATATGCGCGTTTTTCCGTTGGTGTAAAATCCAGTTTTGATCCTAGGTGTAGATGCTCCCTTTATTAAAAAAATAAATTTTCAAAATGTTAGAAAATTTGGGAACAAAATTTGGCTCATATATCTCCACATTCTAGGTGCTGACTTGCAGTTTTATAATAAACTGACATTTTTTGTGCCATGTGCAAAAAAGACAAACAAATGCCTCTTAAAATGCCTTATTTTAGCACCGAATTTTATCTTTTTTGCACAAGCCAGGTAATAATTCGGATTTCTAGGAAACAACTTTGTGAACACGTACGATGTAGATATGTATGCTCAACATTTCCTTTTAAAATATTTAAACATTATTTAATATGTTTAAAATACATTTTAAATATAGGGACATATGCTCCCAAGAGCAAAAAACACCATGTCTTTGTGTATGTACTTCTCAACTTTACAAATAGGGCAAGGGCGAGTGTAGAATTTCATGACACTTTCGCAACTGTTGACACCTTATGCATAGTTTAGAAATTTCTGTTGGTCACATTAAAGCTGGACAATGCCATTGGTAAGGAAATATAATTGTCATACTCTATAAGCTTTGTTCGGATATTTTGTTGGATTCATAATTTGTATCTGTGTTGAGATATTTAAAGATTCTAAAATAAACAGAAACACACTATGCCGCATCAAAGTGACACAAGTTATTTTCTATCTGAATGTGATTTTTTCTACATTTCTATATTGTTTTGATCGGACGCAGTTCAGTTCATCGAAATGTGTCAACCTAGTTTTTTTAAAATATTCTTAAGATCAAATATTTTCCTCTTAGCAATGTTGTTCGACACTGCCAATTACATAATAATTAACTTTAAATTGCAACATTTAATGTGGTTAATGTTACTAGACATATAATAATAAAGTAGTAGTTAAATTTGTATACGAGAAAATGGTTTAGATTTGATAACATATTAATCTCTAACAAAGTAAACAAATGTTTAGTATAAAACTGTGACATGCCATTTCTATTACCCCATTACCGGTTAGTATCATCAATGACCATAACTGAAGGATAACACTTCACATTTTGTTAGCCGGTGTCATATTGAGACAAAACAAACACAACCGATTGAACTGAGGATGATATAGTTTCATGCTGACGTGGTGAGGTTACCTCTCTAACATGAAATTTTGGCAACATAAAACAATCAAAAAATAAGACCAACAACATAATTTTTATCATAATTAAATTTGGCAAAAAATTGGTGGCTAACCGTTCCCAATTTTGGTGTCTGCTTTTCTGTACTTGCGACTTAAGAATGTCATGTCTTCTTGATGAGGTTTATCGATCAATTTCAGCTACATTCTCGATTCTTATTATTCGCACCCTCGTTCTATGTAAGAATGACAACCCCAAAAGATAACCAATTACATCATTCGACTAGCTAATCCAGCACATGCGTGGAAGACCAATCCATATGGATCGATGATCCATTTCTATGTGGATAGAAGGGGCATGTGAAGTACTAGAGAATTCTCATGGACCAACCAGGAAAACGTGAATGTTGTTGATAACTTGCCTCATGTTCGCCAAGACGCAACCGAGTCTGCCTTGGTACCACATTTCTGTTTTATCTTGATCGATCATCTATGCAACTATCTTTGATGAAGTTCATGTGCATCCATGTAGTACAACTATACCAAACCTTGGAGGTGGCTTTGCTTGTGTAGATTAAGAGATTTTTTTTTTTTTTGAAATGGGGGCAAAATCTTTACCCCAATCTACTAATTAAGAAGAGGAATGCCTAGTTAATTAACAACAACAACACAACCAACCACAAACGACATCAACACTTACAACACATGGGGACTACTCCCAAAGCAAACAACTCGCACAACCACAAACTTTTAGACAACAAAGGAGAATATTCCATCAACCAACCGCGGACTCTTTTCTTGTGGCGCCATTTTTCTTGCTTTTGCTCCCAAGGTAGTCCTTCACCATAAGTGAAAACGTGGGTGAACAAGATTGATTCTATTTTGCCGGATGATGCTAGCTAACTAGCTCCACGTACTGACGGCGACGTGCGAAATATATTGATCGTCGGTGAATCACGATCTAACCGTGGAACGCCACTGATCGAAGACCATCGGTCGTTAGCACCGTACACACGAATCTTACTACCTGCCCGGTCTGCATCGTTCCCCTTGTACTTTTACATGTAGCGGAAATGTTCTCCCTGACTCCCTTCTTGTTTCCTCTTCCTGAAACTGGAAATCGTTCTCCCTCCTTGTCCTTGCCTCCTAAATCAGCATGTGAACTGATGGACAACGAGTGCACGCACGAAAGCGAAACAAAAGCAAAACCAAAGTCTGTCATAGTGTCATCCCCACAATCTCCATGATAGAGCCTCTCCCTGCCACTAGCCCATGGCCAGTACGCAGCATGGGGCCACTTGCCAGGTGTAGCGCGAGCAGGTAAAGTACTTCCTCGGTTCACTAATGTATACTATTTTAGTTTTTTCAGATGTATCTACGCATATTTTAGTATGTAGGTGCATTATTTTGGTACGTATTTACTCCATTTTAAATATTTAGAAGATCTTACATAGTCAACAGAGGAAGTAATATTTTTCTGCTAAAAACAGATACTACTAACTACGTTTTATGTTTTATCGTAATAAGTACCTTTCAACATTCATGATGCATCTACTTTTCAAATTTGTACACTGTTCTAGTATGGTAGGGCTTTACGGATAAGGGGGAATGTGCTTAGGATAATCTCAAATGGAAACTCTTTCCGAGTAAAACATTATAAAAATTGTACTACTTCATCCGTTCCAAAAAGATACACCCGCATTTACAAAAAAGTTGAGCAGCTTATTCAGGGACGGAGGAAGTAGTTTTTCCCCATTTGATCACAATCCAAGCGTAATCCGAACCTGGCCGGTAGATGGGCTGGACTGCCGAGAGTTGTTGACTTGTGGCTTGTTTCATTAAGACTCATGGTTGTTAGGACTTGAATTGTTAAACTTGTTGTTCTTGATGAGCTTAAAATAAAGATTAGCTCGTTTTTTATATGCCCGCGAGCGGGTTGAGCAGCTCGTTGTCGTTAAGAGTTACCCGTGCAATTCACAGCCGCGGGAGGAGTCATCTCATATTTTCGAGAAGCTGTTGAGACGAGAAGTAGGGAAAGGGTTTCGGTGATCTCTCTCTCTCTCTCTCTCTCTCTCTCTCTCTCTCTCTCTCTCTCTCTCTCTTAGTTGCTACAGTACGCCATTAGAGAACTCTCGGCCGGGCTTCGTCGATATTAAGTTATTTTGGACGACTCAGTAAGATGGACTCCAAATCAGCGAGAGTAGCTCGCGAGACTCGCCGGCTAACTGGTTTAGCTCATTAACGTAAATGAGCAAGAAAAGAAAGTTGCTCAGATCGGGTTCTTAGCAAAACAAGTCAAGCTAGATGAGTCTAGCAAACCAGTGTCCGCTAACCCTATGCGCTTTATGTCCACCATAGGATAAAGTATCAGATATGGTAGTGCTAATATGTGTCGAAATAGGATAGTCCTAATTTTTAAACCTGCTGCTCTGAACTTTTAATTATGATTATCCGATATATTAATAAAATAATACTATGGTAAGTAGCAATAAGTGGTTGTCGGCTTTGTCTAAGTCCTGAATTAGTGTTCCTTCATCTTCCCCATGGTCACACGAATATCCTCTCTTTGTTGCATACCATTATGATACAACGAAAGAGACCCTTGTGTTGGTTCAAACTCTTAATTACATGTGAATATCAATCTTCCCTATCCGACAGGAGTCATTTTTTCGTATCTTTTGTACAAACAACTTTTATAGGCGAACGTTGAGGGGGGCGGTTTGTGGGCCGACTGTCCAATCGAGGCTCGCATCACCATCAGATAAAAATCAACGAGAATGGCTTCTTTGCATGCTCGCTCCCTGCACATGGTGGCCGCATACGCGTTCATGCTCCGCATCCTCCTCGATGTTCTCGCGCCCCTACCCAATGCATGTTGGCGTCGCTCCACCATGAACCACAACCGTTGCTGGAGGAACCCATTGCGTAGTTACTGATGCACCATCCCTCATCGCCGCTCTCTCTCTCTCTCTCTCTCTCTCTCTCTCTCTCTCATGCATGTTCTTATGTGTGGTGTTGTATTTTTGGGTATCAGACCTTTTCTTTGGGTTTGTGAATAGCTCTCGCTTTCATTAATGCATAAAGCATAGTTGCTTGTGTTTTATAAAGAAAAAATCAAAAAATTACAACATTGATACAACATACCTTTATCGTGACCTCAAGTTGATTTCAAAGCATGGTCCACTACTCTCCTTTTCTCGACAAAGAATAATCCGCTGCTCATGAAACTAAAAGGACAATTCGAATTGTGGAAGTCTCAAAATATCTAAGTAGAAAGGATTCTAATTATGGTACTATTCATGGTCGAATTTGTTTTCCCTTGTTTCTCGAGTTGTGGATTAATTTTTTTAATCACGGTAGATACATATAGTATCAATATCAATTTACGTTTTGTTTTGTTTTGTTTTGTGTTAGGTAATAGTATCATGGATAGGATGAGGAAACACTAGAAATGGCCTTGACTATTCATGACACAGGAAAGTAGATTCTCAAGTCATACTAAAAGACTACCGCAAGCACTTGCAGTAACGATGAAGAGGACAATTGTGAGGTATATGAACATTAAATCTAAGTTGACAGAGAATATTATGTGCCGAGGTTTTTCGGCTATGATTTCACATGACTATCAATAGTGTTTCACCTTTGGGAATAAAATCCTGACTTAATATTTGTAGGATTTTAATATTATAAATACCAAGAAAATCACAACATATTTAAAGTTCATACATCATGAATTGCAAGACCATGATGGGAGAGATTCATCTCCTGGAGACCTTGGTATGATTCAAAGGCTAGAGATGAAGGAGATGACACGCGAGACACCGTTTCGACGACTACAGGTCAATAATAATAAATTGGGCGGATTATTGACTCAGTTTTCTAGGATTAACATGTTGCTTTGTTAGGAGTCTCCTATTAGTAGATATAAAATTCTTCTTGACTTCAGTCAACTTTTTTAATCTATTCGATTCACATCCAAGATCATGCAATCCTTTCGTTTTGATCTCCTAGCCTTAACTCTTTGGCCTTCACTACTTTATGTCCTTGTCCCCATTGACATATTTCCACCTCCGGCGGCTCCCAGAGCTGCTCCTCCAATCTGCTTGCAAGATGGCTCCCCGCAGTTAAACAAAGTACATCATGATTTATGTAGGAGAGACACAGAGAGAGGAATCGAAGATGAGATCACACATTTAGTACTCTTATGGACAGTGGTAGTATCGTTGAATTGAATATACGAAAGTGTGAGTAAATTTATACTCCCTCTATCCTAAAATAGGATGCATATAATATTTAGCTGAAGTCAAACTTCTTAAAGTTTTACCAACTATATAGAAAAAAGTGTCAACATTTATAATACCAAATTAATATTTTTAAAATCATCATGAAATATATTTTCATATTATGTGCATTTAAAATTTTAGATGTTACTAGTTGAATACCCGTGCTCCGCCACGGCTCAGCAAATTTATCTTGTTGATCGAAAAAAATCATACGTATGAAACTAACAGACTTAATTGTAACAAGCAAAATTTATGCTACATCAAATATTCCATTATTATTATTAGTTAAGCGTTAAATATATGAAATTCCATATGCAACTCATTTTGGTTGTATGATTGGCTACCATTCTTAGGTTTACGGAAAAAATAAAATCAAAGTTGTAAAATCTAGAGCGAATAAATCCTTGGATTTGTGATAGGTAACACCTACTTTTTGTGATTTCTAATGTTGCCACGGTCTTCACAATTTAGCTTGTTTTTTCTAGATTTCTAATAATGCATTCAGAGCAAGTTTTCTAGATTTTGGATAGTGCAAGCCGAGCAAGCAAGAAAATAAAAGAGCAGAAAATCTACAACACATGGAATCAGATATTCTATTCCTGTAAGAGAACGAAAACACCACATTGGAGGAACAATTTTTCTACACAAGTTCAATGGTGTCTTGGGTTGTTATTGTGCCTTTGCATCATATAAATTCATTGTCAGCTCAAAGGGTTATTTTTCACAACTTTAGTAGTATTGTGAAACAAGGGATTTAATTTACAGAGCAATGATGTTCTACCTTCATCATCACCTAGTGTAATATCTCCAGGTTAACAATTCATCCACCTTGGGAACATATTGCTTTCACAACATTATTTGACAAATCTTAGACAACTTTCGTGGCACGGAATTCTCTCATGTGGTGAGAGAAAAGAAAACTGTAGAAGCCGTGACAATGCAAGTGCATTTTCTCACATGGCTTCCTCCCTTTCGGTCAGCTCGTTACAAATCCAATGCGTTTTTACTTCCGACAACCAATATTCGTGTTTGCAGCCTTTCTTCGTAAGACGGGTATATTTTACTAATCTTTGTTTCTGAAGTCCCCTCTAGTGTGGAGGTTAATGTCACCTTTTACACTTTTCTCCATCTCTCGACTCTGCCTCCACCTTTGTCGGGATTGCTCGCATTATCTCACTTCACCTTGCAAGAATAAAAATAACACGTGTACTTAATTTTCACTATGTACACACACTATATGTACAAACTCTAACATATTTTTTTCATTACCATCTCCGGACGCAAGTCACAACTCACAAGGCATCTCATCCTCTAACCACGCCTCGCTAAGATACACATTCTTTTTCTCGTCGTTACATCCCTCTCCCCTCTCCATGAGACCTCTCGTCTCCGATGTTTACATGTTCTTATTGCCCTCCATGATCATTTCAACTCTATTTCTATTCATCATTAAATGTTCTCTTGCGCTCCATGATCATGGTTGAGGAGGGCGCGGTGGCGGTTGCCGCTGCTACCGATCGACGGCGAGCAGAATCACAGGGGTCGCGGCGGCAGCCGGAGTGGATGCAACTACGCGAACGGAGTTGGATCGGGGATTTGGGATGTGTTGACTTGGGAATAGAGCGAGGAGGAGGTGTATGCGAAACGCTATTTCTGACTTGGCGGTGGCAGTCTTCCGTAATTTGTTGCTTATCCGCCCTTTGCCGATCCAAGAATTAGCAGAAGTGGTGCTCCGTGTTTTGTACATAATTTATAGCCAGCTTCTCGAATCTAGCTCCACGGAGTTTGGATGTTCAGTGCTACTCCGGGCAGAATTTAAAGAAGCTGGAGGCTGGAGAGTTGCGGAATACGCCCTTAGTCAAGCTTCAACACATCCCCAATGAATGTACCCAGATGCTTTACATTGCATCAATCATGTCTCGTAGATTACATAGTCCTTCTGATGATATCTTAGAGGTAGGTCGCCTTGCAATCAGACTGCATATGCAAATCTTTTTTACTGCATTGCCAACTAAACACCCAGGACAATGGTTACAACCAGCGGATGCAATTTCACTTAATTACCAAGCAGGCTATAAATAATACGATTCAAGGAACTTTAACATCAGCAAAGAACAGTTATTTGTCAAATTTTACCGGGCAGATGCAAATGTATAATGATAGTTCTCTTTGTGATCATGACTGTCTTAGGGAATGAAATGCAAAAGGAGGGTAGGGTCCCGCAGGGAGAAACAAATGCAACCGATATATACAGTAATTCAAGTATACCGTGCCATATGGAAGAGGGGTCATGCCAGCCATTTAAGGCCAGCAATCGGCACCATGAGCCGCAACACCATACTTTCCTCGGCTTATCACTGTCTGGAACCAAAAAAAAAAGGTAGAGGAACTAAGAACCTACTACTACGTGGATATCAGTATCTTCTGTAAGCATCACTAAGCAAACAAAAGCTAGCATGTCATCACCTTATCATATGGTTCCGACAAATGGCAACTCCAGGCTGTGCTTGTCGTTGCAGACCAGTATCTTGGCATCCATCATCTCGCACTCCTTGGCCTTCAGAGGAATGCATACAACCGGAATTGTGGATGCGGACCAAGGCATGGCTGGAGACCAGCTCCAGATTGGGAACGACCTCACTAAACATTTCAAAAATATACATGAAACCAAGGGATAAACGACAAATGACTCTGTCCCGTGCATGGGATCATTCAGTTTCACTGAGTTTCAATGTGTTTCTTAATTTGCCTTCGGTTTGTACGAATCAAAATGAAATATGGTGATATGCATACGCACAAATCTCAAAGCTCCAGATGAACGGCTAGAACATGCATAGGACGTCTCGTGCATGGGATAATTGCTGCTCTCTGGGACAAAACCCCTTTGCCTACATTGACCAAAACATAGCTTAGTCCATTGATCACAATGATATGCTTAGTAGACTGAAATTTTTACTGCCGCCTTGTTTTGAAAAAATTAAAATCATGCTACCATAACTAACGTAGATGAAACAGAATGTAAGTGGATTACATGGTGTTAATCTTGTTCTGATGAGAGAAATCACACAAGATTGGAAGAGGATTATATGGTTCTTAGCTGTGTAATCCAACAACATAGGCGATGTAAACAATACTCTGCGGGTGCTCTTGCCCTGCCATACTCCATAAGTATATGTGAAGTAAACAATACAACAACATTGAAAGACATGGTGTTTTGGCTCATAGATCCAAATACACCTATTGTGAAAAATGCATTCACATCTATTTCAAGATGTCAAAATTCTGGAAACAAAATCCTAGGTGTATATCCGGACATACTACGGAAAATTTTGTGGGGAAAAGACATTTTTGTGGGCTGTGTAAAAATACAAATAAATGTGGTGTGAGAAGCCATTTTGAAGCAACGAAAATTATTATTTTTACACAAGTCACAAGAAATATCATTCTTTCGCGAAACTTTGTGTGCAGATATAGAATGTGCAGATGTAAATCTAGAATTTTTTTTTCAGATTTTTTGACATTTTAAAATATGCTTTTTAAATAGTGGGTGCATATACTCCTATGAGCAAAAATGGATTTCTGGTGAAGTAAACCATACTCTAAGGTGAGGTATCGATTAACTAAGACTTCCGAGTGGAGTTCAGGAAGCAACACAAGATGTTCTTTATTCCGTGATGAAAGAGGTGACATATGACACCATGAGATTTTATTTCTTTTACCAAACAACATAGAGTTATCACAAATGAAAATGCACGACACACCTTGGTGGCGGGTAGGAAGAGGTTCAGCGCTGGAAGATATAGATAGAATCGGGGGAAGAGAGCGAGTGAGCATGAGGCGAGGGAGACGACGACCAAGTGTATTGGATTACTGTCATGTACTCGGCCTGTGCGCGCGTGGAGCGCCGTTGCTCTTGGACATGCGACACTGCTCCAGGGCCGTCCGCCGTGGGAAGAGCCGTCTGTGGCGGAGCGGCGGCGACGGCCATGGTCTCTGGCCACGATGGGTTTAGGACGGGGTTAGCCAAGAGGGAGGAGCTCCAGAGAGGGGAACGGCCGAAGGCCTCGCCGGCGGCGGTGCCTCCACACGAACCCGCCAACGAAGCCGGGATCCTGGAGTCTCTCGCCTCCATCGCGGGCGATGGGACGGAGGTGGCAGCGCACGTCCCCTCGTTCGCCATGGATCCCTCCCGGAATGGCTGCGCGGGTAGATCTCAGGATTCGTGCCGCGGCGCGGGGCTGGAGGGCGGCGCCGAAATCGAATAGTAGGCCTCACTTCCACCACTTTCGATGGTGCTGCGTTGCAGTCGTGCGTGCTTGAGCTCGCTGGGTGAAATACGTGATTTTCGTTGAGGCTTGCCCATCTAGTCATCTACGTACTCGCAGAGTCAAGGGATGCGGGCGGAGCCAATGAAGAAAGACGAAACGAGGACGCAGCTTTCATCTTTACAGATTGTGCTGAGATCTCGATCTTCGGTGAGATATTCTAGGGAGTCTAGCAAAATTAGCGCTACAACACACCATCTAAATTAGCGCGAGGGTGGACTTGGTTAGTTGCATGCGGTGGATTTTGCTAGAGAAGGATAACTAATTAGCCCCAGACAGACGGTGAGGTTGTTAGGATTTAAAACAGACTGTTGAGCGGGGCACGCGGGTGGCATTTTGTATGTAATTGTAGAATGTGTGACACCAGGCTGGTGTTGTTTTGTTAGTTGCGTTTTCTTTGTGACGTGGGGGGTATTATTGTCCATCCTGAAAATGTGACACCAGGCATTTACCAGTTTGCTCTTAATAGTAGAGAATATCTTTTTGTACATAGTTGCTCCAACTTTAATTTTTTTTTTTGACTTTAACTGAAAACTATAGGCATCATAAATTAGGAAGGAGGGAGTACCACAGCTACATCGAATTAGATATAGAAGTGTCCAAGTCGATCTAAGTATATAGAGTGACTCATACAGTCATACTCCAACAGAGTACGTATTTCTCTGCAGCATTTGTGTGTTCTATTGCTGATTATATTCAACATCTCCCGGGAAGAAACCAAAGGGATTTTCTTACTTAGTAAACGGGGTTGGTACACACGCTGGACCTAACGTTCTATGGCTGTTGGTGAGTCGCAGTGGACCAATCCGTCCGAGTGGCACTACCACGGAGGATAACGCGATGCAGCTCAAGCATAAAGGTGCTACTGGATCATGTTTTTTCCATGTTAATTCCTGTCTAGAAGAATCGGCTTCTGAAGCTGGCAATAAGTCACGTCATTGAACGGCATTCTGGGAGACACATAGATGCAATAGATTTGCTTACTCAGCGCAGCTCATGTCATGGAGACCAATCCATATCTTTAACGACGACCCGTTTTATATGTTGAGATACTACATTATATTGGAGCAGGTAAAGAACTGGACAAATTCTCGTGGACCAACAATATGAAAACGTGCCCAAACCGTTCTTTACTACAACAATATGACATTGTTCCAGCTCATTATCCAGTTTGTAGTTGGACGAAGTTTGTAGTGCCAAAGTCACTTTTCGCAGTTTGTACCATTTGAATACTTGATTCTTCCACTGGTGCATATTATCGAGACAGAAGCCGTAGAGATGAAACCCTCCTATCTCTGTGCTCTGTGAGCATAATATGAGCCCATGCTACACGGGCACCTTCCCGATCTATGACTACGGTGTGGTCGCAGTCGCAGCTAGACTTGCAGTAATCTGGACCAGCATGAAGAAAGAAGCTGAAGCACCGGCTACTTGAGGTCGACAATGACATTATTTGTTTTGTTTTATTCTCCGCGATGGCGACTCTCCACTTGCACGACTTAGCAGCTAAGCGCTAACCAGGCTGGACCAGTACGTGTTCGTGCTGGCTCCGATAGCTGGAAACTGCAACGGAGAACAAAGAATGTCCTACGTACCCAATCTTCCTCCCTGAAACCATGCGCACAATGTATTGTAAGAACTGAAAATGTGGAGACAATACGCACGCACGGGGAGAGAGAGATAGACATACCCGCGAGCTACCTGCCATGGGTTGCGCGAGTAGGTAAAGTAAGAATATTTCTCTCAAAATCGAGTACCCAGCTACTAGCTAGAGTTGATCATAGAGTTATAGCGCATTTGGACATTGCTGCATTTACATGTATTTTCATTTCTCAAATGATTATACCCACTTTCAGCACTGATGTATGTACTTCTCAACTTTTACAAATTAGCAAGGGCAACGGCAAGTGCAGAATTTGAGGACACTTTCATAATTGTTGACACCTTATGCGTAGTGTGTGGAAATTTCTATTAGTTACGACAAAGCTAGACAATATCATCTATCTATCTATTATATACTAAAAGCAAAATAAGGATATTTTTCGAGGCACCAGGTTAATCCACATATACTTAAAAAATATAAACCGATGATATTAATATGGACGTCTAAGATTTAAAGATAAAAAGTGTTACGCATAACAATTTACGTGTACAAAAATAAACTAATGTCACGTCTATCACGTCTTATAACTACATGATTTTCCTTTGAAACATAGACTCGGCAAGAGATTTTCTTTAAAACGTAGACTCGGAAAGAGATTAACTAGACATGTAGGGAATCGTACAGGAGTTAGCTATCCGGGTCTTTTTGAAACCAAATGATCTGATACCTGACACGTTCTAGATAAAACCTACAAACGAAAACGACACGGTCTATGGTAAACTCCGTATCTCCATAGGACTCTAGGTGCAGCCTTTTATTCTTTTTATGGTAGCCAATCTACAGTATTTGTACTACGTACAAGTTCAAACCTGCTAAACTACACATGCATGTGCATCATAGAGAGATGAAAGAAAACACATTTCCTTGACATGTAGAGCATCGTCTACAAAATATTGCACTGTACAAAGTTTAGCAATCAGGCTAATGCGCGCGAACTTGATTAATATACAATTAATTCTTTTTCCCTGGACGCATTTCCAAAATTTCTTCTCAACCCTGTATTTCCGGTTACTAGCGAGAGAATTGGTACAAGACGAAAATTACTGGTATCTATATAATTTGCTCAAATTTGATATTCTTTGGTAAATTTTGGATGAGTTTGCAAATTTGTCTGACAAATCTCAGATGATATTACTAAATGGTAATTTTGAAAACCAGTACGGTGACCATCGGTATATTTGCCCACCCGGGATAAAAAAAAACGATAATACACATTAATACGTCAATGTAAAGAAAAATTTCAAGGTCAGAAGTTAAACCAGATTTGAAATATCGGTCGGTGTTTTGGGTTACTAGCGAGAAAATTTGACCACAAAAGTTCCCCATATCTATATAATTTACTAAAATTTAATTTTCCTTCGTCAATTTTGGATGAGTTTGTAAATTCATTTGACAAACCTCGGACGGTATTCGATCGGTATTTCAGGGTATTTACAAAAAATTACTTGTGACCAATGGTATTTTTCCCACCCGATATAAAAACAATAATACAACTTAATCCGTCAATTGTAAAGAAAATTTTCATGCGGCAAAAGTAATAGCAGATTTGAAATACCGGTCGATGTTTCTGGTTATTAGCAAGAAAGTTTGTATTAGACGAAATTATTCTGTCTATATAATTTTCTCAAATTTATTTCGTAAACTTTGGATGAGTTTGCCAATTCATTTGACTAATCTCGAATGGTATTCGATTGGTATTTTTGGGTATTTTGTGGCCACAGGTTCTTCTCACCCGAGATATAAAAAAGATGATATAAGCTAATATTTTGACCTACAAAAAATTTACGGGAGGCAACGGTGGTGTATCAACAATAACCTCTTTTCAAAAATAACGGCGTATTTGAAATATTGGTATTTATGGAAACCATTAATATCTATGACCACCGAAATTTTGTCCCACCCGAGATGAAACTCTCTGATATAAGCTAATACATCGATGTAAAAAAATATTTTACAGGAGGCATTAGTGGTGTATCAATAAATTTCTCCTTTCCAGAACTAACGTCACATTTGATATTTGTACTTACATGAGAAAATTAGGCATTAATTGCATGATCTACGCAGATTACAACAGTCTATTAGTTTCTATAATGTATGATGATTGACTTGGTTTTATCTCATACATTATCTATGTAAATAATTCTTTACTGAGTGGAGTATGTTTAATAGATAAGAACAAGCTCTCATTACCCGTGCAAAGCTAGCGCAAGCATTTTATGGTCAAATCTTGAAAAGTCGCGAGTCTTTCTTCAAAAATGCTGATGTGCCACCATATCTATCTATCGGAGACACCACATTAAGCCATGTCACCCAAATTATATTGATATTTAGATCTAAATGTGTAGCTAGGATTTAAAGAAAGATTAACAGTTAACTGACACTCCTGATTATCGAAATTCAAATATGAAGGAGACTAGCATACCAAATACCGTTAAAAAGAAAAATTTGTACTTATAACCAAAGGTGATTATATAATAGTTTGTAAACAAATGATCATACCCGATTAGTCTAGCGTATCAGGACGTCCGGTTCAGATAGCTTGCTAGATGCACAACATAAGTTTTTTTGGAGAGAAGATAACTTCCTTTTTGAGGGCTTGCATGACCTCATTAATAGCATCAACAAATGCAACATACGGTTTGTACATTTATCTTGCAACAACCATGACAATTGTTCCCGTGAGCACTTTTGATACGATAAGGATGATGCCCTCGCAATTGCGAGGTTGCACACAAATCTTGCTCCACAATTATTTAGCTCGAAGGATACAAGTCATTCTCCACAATTTCAAGTAATATACCATCGGTCATTTCCCTAAGCACATACACTCATGCATGGTGAGTACATGATGCTGTGTGTACATCACACATACATGACATGGTGTTTATCACAACTCATTGTTAATTAGTTATTATGAGGAAAGTGTGTAATTGGTTTCGAAGAGTGAATATGCCCGGTGTTAGATAAATTATATTCGATAGACTGCAATGTTTCGAAAAAAAACCTGTTAGAAAAAAGCTCTGTAAATTATTATAAATAATTTATTATGTGATTTTGGATTTAGAACTCATCTCTATGTTTGGCTACAAAATTATTCAAATGGCAATTTCAAGATAGACATGTCCGAATTCTAAGCTCGGCCCACACAAATGTATGGTTATATTGATTTGGAATTCGGGTGAGAGCATATGCCACAGTAAAATAAACAATAATTATATTCATATTTCTAATTTATTACTTTTTAATACTGTTCTATATGGATTTATGTTGTTTTACCAAAATTTCCACACTAGCGTAATGATATAGAATCAAGAGAAGATTGCTCCCTGTGTCACAAGAGTTAGTTTTAGAAAGATCATATCAACAACGTTGGAGTTCTTATTTGGAATCAAACTCATTCATACATAAGTAATCCGTTAACATACTCGGATTAAACAGAAAATAGAGTAAGAACAATATATACATGGAGGTGGTTCGTCGGTCTATAATTAGAGAGAACAATGATGCAATAACAGTATGTTGGATTCTCATGATAAAAATCCACTAATGCAAGGTTACACCTTCAATATCGACTCAAAAAATTGGTGGACTTTTAGTTACCAAAAAAAGAAATTTTAGAATATGTGACATGGTATTATTGGAAATGTCATGGTATCTATTCTTGACAAATAAAAATGATTCAAAAATAATATCACAAATGTGATGTTTTATCTTATAATTTTGTGGGAGAATTTCAAATTTCTGTTATCTATGACACCATAAATTTATATCATCATGACCTTTAACCTATTAAAGGTGATGCACTCGCATTTGCGAGGGCCACCTTGCTAGTTGTATCT
The DNA here is from genome assembly GCF_022539505.1 of Lolium rigidum. Lineage (NCBI taxonomy): Eukaryota > Viridiplantae > Streptophyta > Magnoliopsida > Poales > Poaceae > Lolium > Lolium rigidum. Next base: position 116,555,140 of record NC_061512.1, read on the forward strand.
AAAAGCACAATACGGGGTCATATTTTCAAGACACCATATTAATCCACATCATTCTATTTTTTAGAACCGTTAGATCTATAATTCATGACAAAGATTTAGGTATCAAATTACCCATACGCTTAGCGCCCGCAAGCACCTAAAGATGAGCCTCGTGTTTAATCTTTTGGACGAGAACCAAAGGTTGGACGTGCTTGTTGGTGAAAAAAAGTCTAACAAATTCTAATGATCATACTGTAGGTTTGGTTCGGATATTTTGTTGGAACCATGAACTGTTTCTCCATTCAGATATTTGTTGAAAGATAGTATTAAAATAGATAGAAACACACTATACTGCATTAAAGTGACACGCATAATTTATTTTGATCGAGCCCCAATTTAGTTCATCGAAATCTCTCAACCTAATTTTTTCAAACTTTTAAGACCAAATATTTCCCATTTAACGGTGTTGTATTTGTTATATGCAAATGAAATTGCAATAATTAATGTGGTTAATGTTACTAGATATATAATAAGCAAATAGTGTTTAATATTTTATGGTAAAATTTGTACACGAGAAAATAGTTTAGATTGTATAGCATATTAATTTTTAACAAAATAAAAATATTTAGTATAAAATCATGATATGCTATTTCTATTAGCTGATTACCGGTCAGTAGCATCAAATAACATTAGTGAATGTTGGGTACATCTTGCTAGCGGCCATCAGAAGGAGAAAGAACCATAGGGGAGAAAAGACATTTTCATGTTAAGGTGATGAGATTCACTGCGCTAACCTTTAGTTTTTGCAACATAAATCAACCAAAGATAACACGAACAAAATAAATTTTAAAATAAATTAAATTTGGCGCCAACTTTGGTGGCTAACCGTTCCCATTTTTTGGTGTCGTCTTTTCTGTACTTGCGACTTATGAAGTGTCATGCCCTCTTCATGTACTTGTGACTTAGGGAGTGTCATGTCCTCTTGACGAGGGTTTTCGATTAAAATACACTTATTTCCGCTACAATTTTGATTCTTTTTGTTGGGTTAGTCCCACATCGGTTGTGAATGAAAACCAAGAGCAACTTATAAGGCTAAGAGTGCCCTTCCTCCCGCCCTTCCCTCCTCTACCAGGCTGGTTTTTTGGGGGAGGGGAAGGAGGGCAAGGCCCGATATAAGACCGTATTGATCTTCGGTTGGGCTGAATTGGTGGGCCCAGACGCTCGTGCACCCGGTCTCAACCAGTATTACACTTTTATTGGCAACTCGTTCTATGTAAGAGTGACGAGATTAGACTAGCTAATCCGGTTCTATCCGATTCATGCCTAGGAGACTGATCCATAAAGATCGTGATGATCTGTTTTCTATGTGAATCTTCTTTATTATTACTCCTTCCGGTCTCTTTTAATTGACTCGGATTTAGTACAACTTTATACTAAATTTGAGTCAATTAAAAAGGATCGGAGGGAATAGTTTGGAATTGGTGGTGTCGGTTCGTTAGAAAACCAGTCGTACATCAAAAAGACCAGCGTGTTGTTTGTTTCGATCGCTAAAAAGCCGGACGGGAAACAGGCCAGACTTCGTCCGTGGCTAAAAAACCCGGAGAGGAAACAATGCCGTGTGAGATAGGGTGGCTCAGGGCTGCGCCGGCCGTCGGGACGCAGGGGACGAACCTCGGACGCGGAGCTGGTGTTGTGATTGCAGGGAGGCCGTCAGGGTTGGTGGGGATGGAGGCGCCATGGCCAGCAGGAGTTAGTGACAGAGAAGTGGAGGGTTGCGATGGGGCAAGATAGAACAGGCAAGGTAGGCGGCAGCGCGCGACCCCAGATTTGAAGACGAGGCAGCGCCATGCGAGGAGGAAGAGAGGGGACCGCGGGGCGGTGCTCGCTTGCGGTTCTACATACGCACCGGCTTCCTCAACCGTATGCACTTCTCCGCCTTCATCCTGTTATCTATGGACGGCAATATCGCATCCGCGCGCTGCCCCGGTCGCCGCCTTCACGTCCGCATGGCCGCCGCATTGGCGCGCTGACCCGGCCGCCGCCTAGCGGCGCTGCTTCCAGCTGCTCTCTCTGGCCGCGCTGCAGCTCCTCCTCTCTTTCTCTGAAATATGTTCCTTCCTCCATATGACAGGGATCCCTTCTACTGCATACTTACTGACTCCTCGAGCTGGACGATGACAAGCTCAAATGTAACGCCGCGCTTGGAGCTGTGCACTTCCGCTTCGGCAATCCCCGGCTATCACGAAACGTGCAGCTGCTGCCGTTCTGCTGCAAATTTTTTTGAGAATCATTGTGCTGTAGTTCTGTACCCAACGCCATTTGCGAAGGAACAGAGGAGTTGGCCGTGGTTAGACAGAGACAGGATAAGGATACCACGTGTGTGGTGCAGAAAATATCATCTGCTTTTGGAAAAAAATGATCCGTCAATCTATCGGATAGTCAGCGAAATTTCATGACATCCTCGACCTCCGCCAGTGTCGGATCGCGGCCATGCGCTACAATTTCTCAATACTGTCTCCATGATCTCTTCACGGGACATGCTCTCTTCTCTCTAATCAGATGTTCTCGCATCACCATCTGCCTTCATCCATGCTACAAACCAAACGATTCCACTGAATGTCTGATAGAATAGCATGTTTATTGTGAAAATTACTTATCTCTGTCTCAGATATGAAAAATTGTAAAATCTATTTACAACTACAGGAATTAAAGTGCCATCTTTTATTAATAGCTAGCTTCTTTTATAATGTTTTAAAGCATAACAAGAAGGAAATAACTTCGAGAGAATATGTATTTATGATGTAGAAATAAAAACCATGTGCCTTCATATTCAATAATGTTGGATCTACCGATAAATGGTTACACAAATTTAGAAATTTCAAATGGAGGTACAATTAATTTATTTATATTTTAATATTTTTTATTGCGTAGCAACGCACAAGCATTTAGCTAGTATATAAGGGGCAGGAAGTACGAAAATATCGAACGGAACCCGGGGACGCGCGAGGATGAAATGTATCCACTCACTGAGCACCACGTGTCTAGCAACATATGTATTTCGATGAGGTATATGGTTGTATTTCCATCAGAATTCAATTTGCGTTGATGGCAGTCAGACGCTGTCCCCCATTAACTTCCAAGCCAGTATGTCTCCTACCATCGTTGTCTCCCCAGGCAGTCCCCATTTCCGCCATGCCCCATCTTCCTAGCTAGCTCCCGCCGACAGCATGCTTCTCTGGATTTTTTGCTCCTCCATCCAAGCTCCACTGACAGAGTGCTCTTCGGCCTAAGCTCCAAGAACAGCAGCGCTAAGGGCATCCAACCCGGCGCTGCTCGAGGTCACCGACGACGCCAACCCAGCTACGTTCGTCGTCGCGCTCCGGTCGTCCAAGGACACAACAGCGCTAAGGGCGTTCAACCCGGCGGTGCTCGAGGACGTCGACGCCAACCCGGCCGCGCTCGTCGTTGCTCTCCGGTCGTTCAAGGGCACCATCGCCGAGAGGTCGACTGAGGGCTTCGGCAGGGCGCAGTGGCCGCTGTGGGGGCGGTGCCGGCCGTCTTCCTCAGCCGAGAGGCGCCGGCCGTCGCGCGGTGGAGCTGTCGTGGAGCTGTGCATGGTCGTGCGTGCCATCTGCTTCCTCTTCTTCGCGCTCTGCATCCTCATGGGCGTGCTCGCGACCGACACGATCACAGTCGCCGCGTCCTTCGTCTCCCTCTACGCCGGCTAGTCGTTCTCGTCTGATTCTCTTGACATACTGTAGTTTTTTTTTTCTGGTTTTCTCTCAAGTCTTCTCGTGCCTTTGATTTGTACAGATTTTTCTTGATCTCATTTCTATTTGGTAAAAAGAACCTGTATATTTTTTCTTCAGATCCGAATGGTTCAGTGTTAACACAATGTTACTTTTGTTCATGAATTTATCTAGAACTCATCGAATAATTGGTGAACTAAATATATTTATCACATGGACAAATCAGAAAGAGGATTACTCAACATGTACGAAATCGACTTATTAACTTAATAATTTTAAGTGCAATAGACTTTTATTATGACTTAGTAATTTTTACTATCTGCACCATAGATAGAAAAAATGCGTTCAAAATTGTTGATTTTGACCATTTCCATCATTGATTGATTAGGAGAACTGCCAACGGATCTTTTCATATTTTAAAAATAATGTTTCCACAGTCTAATTATTACTATATTTTTGAGCTTTAGTCTTTGTTGTAAGCTAATAATTTCTAGAATATAAAATAAATTAGTTTATATATTACAAATACCCATGTTTTTTTAATCATAGTACAAATTCAAATTATGAGCTTTACCGTCATAATCATTGTTAGTGGATAGTGGCCAACTTTGAACTTTTCTCCTATATGGTTGTGTCCGTCTCATGACAAGATGAATTAACAAAGTTAATCCCTCCACTGTAACCATGTTTGTTAATTAACCACTGCCAGCAAAACGTTCCACACATTATAGAAAAATTGTTTCTCAGAATTACCGTTAAATTAGAGAACCACGAGTATAACAATTATTGGTTAATTAGCCAGGGTACAGCGCAGTACAAAATCATAATTTTTAGGAATGTTGCTAACCTTAAACGGTTGTGCTTAACATATGAGTTATTTCCGCACCGTGTCAGTGCCCCGTACACATGATATTGGCATTGACTCATGTGGGCCATCCATTAATTTGCAAGGACAAATATTAATGCCAAGTGAGTAAGTACTGACAGTACATACTGTCCGGCGAAGTATTCCTTTCTGTATCCTGCTCGTATAGGAAAAGTAATTCATACGTATTAACTACATGCTATATTAGGTGCTAATCCTATAGCAGTTATCAACGCATGCGATTTCGACCTCGCCCGTTGCCATGTTCCGAAAGTGCGGGTCGGCAGGAAGTACTATACAATTATCATGGACCAACCTTCTGTTAGCCACGACGCAACCGAGTCTACCTTGGTATACAATATTTCTGTTCCATCTAGATCGATCATCGATGCAACTAACTTTTGATCGAGTTCATTTAAATCCATTTTACCCAACATGGGGGATGGCTTGGGTTGTGCAAATTAAGAGATTATTAGGTGCCCGTCATGAACAGTAACTGATTCGTTCCATGTCAGGTCAATTAGTCAATTACAGTGTCGTCATTGGAGTAATCATAGGCATCACCATAGTGAAAAAAGAGCGTGAACAAGATATACTGATTCTGTTGCCGGATGCTGCTAGCTAACTAGCTCGACGTACGACGGCGACGTGTGAGATATGTAGATCGTCGGTGAATCACGATCTCGCCGTGGAACACAACTGGTCGAGGACCATTTGGTTGTTAGCAATAACGTACACACGAATCCTATTACCTGCCCGGTCGGCATCGTTCCCCTTGTCTTTTCCTTTTTTCCTCTTCTTGAAACTGGAAATGTTCTCGCTCGTTTTCTCCTCTTCTTGAAACTAGTAATCGTTCTCCTTCCTTCCTTGTCCTTGCCTCCTTGGAGCCACGGGGCGGGGCACATATGAAGTGCGAACGTCAGATGATCAACACCGGCTGTTTTATATTTCCCCTCTCCGAGAAAGGGTCCGGTCCAAGCATGATCGCTGACCCTGCTGATGGCTAACCGGTCCAAGCATGGAAGCGAAACGAAGCGAAACCAAACCCCCTGTCATTTCCTCGATCTCCATGGTAGTCTCAAATGACTTTCTCCCGTGCACAAAATCATTCAGTTTCCTTGTACTCGTATACCAATACGGCTAAGACTTTTGAAACATAATAAAACTGAATAAAATGCGGGTGTATGAATCGCAAAGCACGAAACATGCGGGGTGTTGAGATACATATCCTTGTATATCCAGATGTGTATCTTCTGTAGTTATGTATAGCGATACATATCTTTGTATTTATTATTGGGCCCGCCTCCTTCCTTGTATAGTCGAGGACGTGGCCTATATATGTAACGCTATATGCACCCAATCAATACATTGTGAGTTGCATCCCTTTCTACATGGTATCAGACACCTATCGTTCCTAACCTAGCCGCCGCGCTCCTCTCTCCCCGCGCGCCGCCCCACCCTCCAACCCTAGCGCCGCCGCCCTTGTGTCGCCGCTGCGTGTGCTCCTCCTCACGCCGCGCCGCCGCCGCACTCCGCAGCCGCCGCCGCGCCTCCCTCCCCAACCCCGCGCCGTCGCCGTCCCCGCGCGCGCGTCGTCATGTCGTCGGTCTCCAACGGCAAGCAACCCTTCGCCTACAACCCATGGACGGGGCTCATCTACGCCTACGAGCATGCCGGCTGCCGCGCCCGCCGACTCACCAGTGCGCACTTCACCGCGACACCTCCCTACGCTCGGCCTTCACCGCCACGCCGCCGTCCCTACGCCCCGGCCTACCACGCCGCGCCCCCACCTCGGCTCTTACGCCGGTGGCGGCAACCGGTTTATGGACACGGGCGCCTCGTCTCACATGGCCGCTCACTCGGGTAACCTTTCCCATTCTTTTCCCACTTCCACCGAGTCTCGCATCATTGCTCTGCGTAACGGCGTCGGTCTTCCTATTTCTCACATTGGTTCTCGCTAATTTTTCTTCTACTTCTAAACCACTCGTCTCTTAATAATGTCCTTGTGTCTCCCCGACTTATTCAGAATTTAGTCTCTGTTAAAACTCTTTCTCGTGACAACTCGCGGACCGTTGAATTTGACGCGTTTGGTTTTTCTCGTTAAGGACGCCCGCACCCGGATGGTCCTCCATCGATGTGAGAGCCCCGACGATTTGTATCCGGTGATGTCGCCTTCCACCCCCGGCGCCGCATCTCGTGCTCTCTCCGCAGGCGTTGATCTTTGGCATGCTCGTCTTGGACATCCCAATGCCAACACGCTTCACCAAATAATGAGGGGTTTTTCGTTTTCATCTACTTCATCTACTAAACAGTTTTCACATAGTTGCGAAGCATGTTGTCTTGGTAACACGTTCGTCTTCCTTTTAGTCAGTCTTCCACCGTTGCGTCTTTTCCTTTTGAGTTAATTCATAGTGATGTATGGACCTCTCCAATCCCGAGTAATTCTGGTCTTCTTTATTACCTAGTTATTCTTGATGATTTTTCTCATTTTGTGTTTGTGTGGACGTTTCCCCTCCGTAAAAAGTCCGATGTCGCCACCACTCTCACAGCCTTCTACGCCTATGTTTCCACCCAGTTCGGTCGCCCCATCCACGCCCTACAAACTGACAACGGAAAAGAGTTTGACAATGTCGCCATCCGCACCCTACTCTCCTCTCACGGCACTATTTTCCGTCTAACCTGTCCATACACGTCCCAACAAAACGGCCGCGCCGAGCGTATCCTCCGCACCCTCAACGACTGCATCCGCACACTCCTATTCCACAGCCATGTTCCCCCACCTTTGGCCTCGACGCCTTAGCCACCGCCACCCTCCTTGTCAACCTTCGTCCGTGTCGTCCCCGCTGGAACTATGCACCTCATCACCTCCTTTACGGTTCCCCTCCATCCTACGACGGTTTTCGGATTTTCGGTTGTCGTTGTTATCCTAGTATCGCCGCCACCACTCCTCATAAACTCGCCCCTCAGTTCCGTTCCGTGTGTTTTCCTTGGCTACCCGGCTAACACCAAAGGCTACCGCTGCTATGATCCGGTTTCTCACCGCGTCATCACCTCCCGGCACGTGTACTTTGATGAGCATTGCTTTCCTTTTGCACAAAGACAGGTGGTCGCCACTCCTCCTTCGACTACTGATGGTCCCCGGCGTCGACCCCCTGCAGGTCCGCCGGCTGCAGCGCCCTCGAGCTCGGACTCGGGCACTGCCTCGTCGTTCTCCGCCGCGCCCTTGAGCTCTAGCTCGGGCGCTGCCTCGCCACCCTCTGGGTCACCCTTGAGCCATGTCTCGGGTGACCCCACATCGACACCCGCGCCGACACCTGCGCCGACACCTGCGCCGACACCCGCCTTGACGCCGCCTGCGTCGCCTTCCAGCCTCAGCTCGGGCGCCGCGCCGTCTTCGCTGGGCGACGCCCCTTCGCCGGGTTCATCCGTCTCGACGCCGCTTGCGTCGCCCTCGAGCCTCAGCTCGGGCGCCGCGCCGTCTTTGCCAGGCGATGCCTCGCCTCCGCCTCCTCCGCCTTCGCCTCCTCCGCCGCCGGCCACGGGGCCCTCACGCGCGCCCGTGCAGGGATTCGCGTCCCGAGCACGCGGTACCCCTCGGACGAGTACGTCTGCACCGCGTCGACTTCCGCGCCTTCACCATCCACGCCATCGCCCCTGCCCGCCTCTGCCCGGGTTGCTCTCCGCGACCCGCAGTGGCTTGCGGCCATGACGGACGATTTCGACGCCCTGCAGCGGAACCAGACATGGACGCTTGTTCCCCGACCCCCTCACGCCAACATCATCACCGGGAAGTGGGTCTTCAAGCACAAGTTCCATCCGGACGGTACTCTCGACCGTCACAAGGCGCGGTGGGTGGTTTGTGGCTTTCGCCAGCGTGCCGGCGTCGACTTCACCGACACCTTCGCCCCGGTTGTCAAGCCCGGGACGATACGCACCGTCCTTCAGCTCGCGGTCTCCCGCGCGTGGCCCGTGCACCAGATGGATGTCTCCAACGCCTTCCTTCACGGCCATCTCGAGGAGCAGGTATTCTGCCAGCAGCCCACGGGTTTCATCGACAGCACGCACCCCGACCATGTGTGCCTGCTCTCGGGCTCGTTATACAGGCTCAAGCAGGCCCCACGCGCCCGGTACCGGCGCATCGCAGCGTTTCTTCACCAACTCGGCTTCCGCTCCACCCGCTCCGATGCCTCGTTGTTTGTGTACAACAATGGCACCACCACCGCGTACCTCGCTGCTCTACGTCGACGACATCATCTTGACGGCCAGCTCGACGGACCTCGCTGCGACAGATCACCGAGCGTCTTCGCGCTGAGTTTGCCCTCAAGGACTTGGGGCCCCTGCACTACTTCCTCGGCATCGAGGTCGTACGTCGCACCGACGGCTTCTTCCTTCATCAGCGCAAGTACGCCCACGAGCTCCTGGACCGTGCCGGTATGCTTAATTGCAAACTCGCGGCCACGCCTGTCGACACAAAGTCCAAGCTCTCCGCCACGGATGGTTCGTTGGCCACAGACGCGTCCATCGTCGGTGCCCTGCAGTACCTCACCTTGACCCGCCCCGAGCTGCAGTATGCTGTCCAGCATGTGTGCCTTCACATGCATGCTCCGCGGGATCCTCATTTGGCTGCGGTCAAGCGGATCCTCCGCTACATTCGTGGCACCATGGACTTCGGCCTCTCCCTCCACGCCTCCATCGCCACGGACATCGTCGCCTACTCGGACGCCGATTGGGCAGGCTGCCCCGACACGCGTCGCTCCACGTCTGGCTACTGCGTCTACTTCGGACCTTCGCTCATCTCCTCGGTCGTCTAAGCGACAACCCACGGTCTCTCGCTCCAGCCGCCGAAGCGGAGTACCGGGCTGTTGCTTACGCGGTTGCCGAGGTCTCTTGGCTGCGGCAACTCCTCGTTGAGCTCTCATGTCCCGTTGCCAAAGCCACCGTGGTCTATTGCGACAACGTCTCCGCCGTCTACCTCTCCGCCAACCCGGTCCACCATCGCCGCACCAAGCATATTGAGCTGGACATCCACTTTGTTCGGGAACAGGTGGCCCTTGGACACATTCGAGTACTTCATGTGCCCACCTCCCAACAATTTGCGGATATCATGACTAAGGGTCTCCCTATGGCGTTCTTTGAGGAGTTCCGGTCCAGTCTATGCATTCGACCAGGCGACGCTTCGACTGCGGGGGGTGTTGAGATACATATCCTTGTATATCCGAATGTGTATCTTCTGTAGTTATGTATAGCGATACATATCTTTGTATTTATTATTGGGCCCGCCTCCTTCCTTGTATAGTCGAGAACGTGGCCTATATATATAACGCTATATGCACCCAATTAATACATTGTGAGTTGCATCCCTTTCTACACGGAGGACCTCCGCACGTAGAACAATGATCGCAATCCTCGCATCCGTATTAGTCTGCCACTAACCCCATGGGCACAGAACCACGGGAGGTTTATTGCGATGTGGGTTGGCTAGAACGCTATCACCAGGCCACCTACCCACACGAAGGGCAAGTAGGTAAAGTAGAGTAACAATATTTCGCTCTAAAACTAATGATTTTGGACATTCTTAAGCCCTTTCAACATTGATGATGTGTCTGCTTTTCAAATTCCTACATGGATTTATGGATAAAGGAGGAAGTGGTTAGGATAATTTCCTATAGAAACTACTCCCTCCGGTTCTAAATATAAGCTATATAATTTCTGGCACGGAAATTAAGAAACGCCTATTTAGGAAAAATTACACCATGTTTGGCTAGGGTTAACCGTAAGTAATTTCGTGAGCTAATAGAGGACTTTGCATAAGATAAGTAAACCTAATGAAATCTCCAAAAATATTGTCCATACAAGTTGGGCAGCGCAATAAACCTTATATTCTGGAATTTTTCTCAAAAAACTATATGGCTTATATATAGAAACGGAGGGAGTATTTCCTAGTCTAAACCGAATCCGAGTCTGGAAGGTAGAATAAGTTATAAGGTATCATAGTGCTAATATTTATGGCGAAAATAGGATAATCCAAATTTTCAAACCTGGTGCTCTGAACATCTAAATTTGGTTGCCCGATAGCAATAAGTGATTGACAACTTCATATAAGTCATGAATTAGATGTTCTCCTCCCAAGGACTTGTCCTTGAGATACTTAACTAGGAAAATTGCCTGTGCGTTGCGCCGGGTTTAATCCCAACCTTCGAACTACCGACAGAAAGGGAGGTCTTCATTGTAATTGTCTTCACATCATTCGAAAATGTTCTTTCTTATATTGACGTGTTCATGTGTACAAATGCCTACTCGAACTAAACTGAGTCACTGATCTCACTATGTTTCGTAGGCCATTAACATAATCAATTTGTGTGTACCTTTATCGTTAGGGCTGTGTGAAAGTAAATGGTATATAAATTTTTTGGTGTAGATGCATTTAATATTATTTTCATATAGTACCGATCACCTAACTTTTTATGCACTTGTATCAGAGTATGAAATATTTTTGAGGTGTTGTGTTTGCCTCTAGTTAAAGATGTAGTGACAATCATGCATTCTGCCAAAGGATTGGGACGTGCCATGGGGGACCTCGGTCTTAGGCGCCGCCACATGCCCAGACGCCTCGCAAGCCACGCGACAACCTCCATCCCCGTCCCCCAATGCGACCAGATGTGTCTTCTCTCTCTGCTTCAATGGGCACTACCGATGGAGGTCAACGATGCTGCCAACAGCGGGCCATCCTTGCTGCTAGGCCACGTCGGTTGTGCTGCAACCATCGGTGGTGTTTTTTTTACGGCCGGCAGTGTTATGGCGCTAGGGGCGTGGCGCCATGCACAGTGGAGCTGACGTCTTGCAGCAATGTGGATGGGCACCGCCGGGGTGCTGCCGCTGAGGATGCGGTGGTGCCGGCGTGGGGGTTGGGTGGCTTTCTAAGGGCGCCGGCCCGGTGGCTGGCAGGCGTGGAGCCACGCGGCGACGTATGGAGGCCTCCTACCATGATCGGGTCGGCGGTGGCATGGAGCCCTTTCCCCAATGACGACGTGATAAGATTCCTCTCCTTGTGTTGGCGGTCCTCCACCTCTATTTGTTGCTGCTCTGATGGACCTTGTGGGGATGAGCAGCAGGCCAGAGAGAAATCCCTGCTTCGCGCTGATGACGGCGACGCCCACGGGTGCCGTCTCCTTCTTGAAGGCGTTGTTATGGCCTCGACTACGAATCCCCTTCCTCAAGCATGGGGGGAAACCCTATGTCCGTCTCGCCGGAACATGCAACGGCAGCGCCATGGCATCGTTACTCGTTGGGGGCGTTGTAGGAGTTGCTTGGTTGAGTCTCTAGGGTGGCTGCTGCAGTGCAAGGCATGTGCTTTGAGGGTGCAATGTACGCCATAGCCGACGTTTCTGTGACGGAGTCTTCTTCGGGTCCGGTCCGAGCCTACCGTTCACTTGTCGACTTCTTCTGTCTAGGCACAGGGGTGGGTGGTACGTTGCTCGGGCTGCTGCTTGAAGTCATGGCTGTTCCTCGGACGCTTCCGGCACCGGTCGTGACGTGGTCTCACCGCTCGGTGTCGCGGTTCTTCGCCATGTTTGGCAACAGATCGAGCAAGTCAAGTTTTGTGTAGTCGCTGTTGGTGTGGAGGAGTCGTTTTGTGTGTGTGGTTGGACAGGGTCTCTTCTGAGCCTTTGTTCTTATGTGGGCTGTATCAAGTTCTTTTTCTATCTTAATGCAGAAGACATGCGATCCTTTGAGTGTTCTTGAAAAAAAAATAACAGGTATAGATATAGATATATGTTATTGTGTTTTGGTCATCAGGGTCACGATAATATCCTCTCGAATTGTGGTTGTATCATTTGTCGCCGCTCCTTTTTGTCCTTGCCATAGACCCACTCCAAAAAATTCTTGAATTGGCCACCCAACACGGGCTCCTCCACAAGATTAGAGGAAGAGGAACAATTATTCGAACATCTCTATACGCGGATGATGCGGCCATTTTTGTGGATCCTAAAAAGGAAGACATCTAAAATCTTCCCTCCATCCTTGCCTTGTTCGGTGAGGCTACGATATCCCACCAATTTCCAAAAGATCATGTTCACTCCCATTAGATGCCATGATATTGACATTGACGAGGTGCTTCATGGGATTCCGGTGATCCGTGCTTCCTTTCCAATCAAGTATCTGTGGCTGCCCCTATCGGTTTGGAAGCTAAAGAGGGTCGATTTTCAACCTCTAGAGGACAAGATGGCCGACAAGCTTGTTACTTGGGATGGAAAAAATATCAATGCGTCCGGGAGAGGGGCCCTTGTCAAATCCGACCTGACGTCCCAAGCGATTTTCTATCTAACACCGCTCAAAATCCCGCCGGGGTGCATCACTTCCATGAATAAAATTGAGCATGCTTTTCTTTGGCCGGCACCAAGGATGTCACTGGGGGAAGTGTAAGTTGAATTGGGAAGCGGTTTGTAGACCAAACAAGCTTTGTGGGTTGGACATTCTTCATCTTGAGAATTTGCGAGGGCTCTTTGTTTGAGATGCCCTTGGTTTGAATGGCGGGATCTGAGTAAGCTTTGGGTGGGCATGGGCACCCCTTGTGATGAGGTAGTGATGGCTCCCAAGTGCTGGAGATCAATTGTTATACTTTTCAATAAAGAAAGGTTGTCGAACCCACGAGGAGCTGAAGGTATTGGTGAGCAAAATAACAAGAAAGCAATAATAATAAAGTAACGATTTTTGGTGTTTTGGGTATATAGTTTAAAATAAAAATAAAGTGTGGAAAATAAATAGCAAATAAGTAAATGCTCTATATGAGAGAAAAGCCCAATCCACTATGCAGCAAGAGGACAAGCTCAAGTGTGTGTGCTTATATGAGACAAAAGTTCCCGGGAGCGGCATGGATTCACTAGCATCCGAGTTCTAGACAACATGGTAAATATCTTGTCAAGCTTTATTTAGTTAGGGGCGGAGCCTTAATTAGGTGCATCCATAAGCATGTGCAAATACACCCCTTATGATGGGTCCTAAATCCATTTTCATGTGTAAGTATAGGAATCGTTAAGACATAAATATCCCATCATAGTCATAAGATTTAGGGTCTCCGACATAAACCCCTCTAATACAACCCATAGTGTTCGAAGATGGTTTCTGTCATTCTGGCCCCTCCAACACTAATGCATTACATAAAAGTGCATCCCTATGAAACCATATAGGTGAAGTAATATGTAGTCTATGTTCGCATAAAACCATCATAGAACAACATAAAAGATATAAAACTTGCCCAAATACTCATTGCACATCATATAGAATCATAGCCAGATCATCCTATGTCCTCAGGAACATGGGGAACTACTCACAAGTGACAAACATAATATGGAGCAGAGGCATAATGGTTCCAGCACAATCTGAATATATAATCTCCCCAACAAATAGTGACAAACTACCAATTACAAACATGCAACAACACTAAAAATAATATCCGGTGTTCAATTCAACACAAACTATGAGGGGGATGACGTCGATCTTGTAGATGGAGATGGTGGTGATGATGGTGCTGGTGGAGATGTTGATGGAGATGCCTCCTCCCAAGCCAAGGAAGAGTGGGGATGTTGATGGTGTCGCTTTCCCCTTCACCGGAGGCACCGTGCAGCAGGATCTGCCCTCTCCCGGAGTAGGAGAGGACTTTCGCCTCCACCGCCGCCTCAATAAATCTTGGAAAAAATATGGCTTAGGTTTTTGCGCGAAATGGAATGTCTGGGATAAAAGGGGGCCGAAACAATGCCCGGGGTGCAAAAGGACCTGGGTGGCGCGGCCAGGAAGTTGGGTCGCGCCACCTGGTGCCGTTTGGACCTCGTGTCCCCTCTCACATGATTCTATCGCTCCCTGCCTTCCTTCGGGTGAAAAACTGATCAGGTAATTTTCCCTTGAATTTTTGCGATCCAGAAAGTCCTGAAACAAATAAAATACGAAAAAGGAGATTTCCTGCCTCCCATTAATTAAATACCAAAGAAGGGGACTTTCTAGGAAAGTCCCGTAAATTGTCTAAAAATGCATAAATAACAATGTATGAAGCCAAATAACAATGAAAACTAAATCTATATGTAGCAATAATGATGATGTAGAATACACGTATTAACTCCCCCAAGCTTAAACCTTTGCTCGTCCTCGAGCAAATAATCGAACAGATCATATCATGCATCAATGAGCTTATGACTGATAAAAGAAATACGGGAATTGTATCATCAACTTATGCATATTCAATTGTAAAGAAAGATTTCTGAACTAACAATCATACAAATATGAACTTCATAGTTAGAAACTCTAGCAATTACCTTTTACCGTTTGAACAAGATCGACCATTGCATGTTGGATAGTTGAACAATGCTTCATATGTGTCTATGAATATAGATCACTTCTTTGCTTGGCATTTACCAACTTTTTCTTCATTTACTCTGCCTTTATACCAAAGATAAACTCTCATATAGCAACTAGTGACAAAAAGAGGAATTGCTAAATGACAAGAAGAGCATGAAAGTTTGATGTTTATCGAACACTTTGCTTTTCCTTTTTCATGAAAAGTTAATAGTCTTGCCCCTTAGTAACCAGTATAAACCTTATTCATGGATCTTTCAATCATGTCATATGCTTACATCCACCTTTGTCTTTCACTTTCCATGGCTAACTGAATTCTCGGGTGCCGACATTTTCATTCACAAACTTGTTTGAGCATATGTATTGAAATATCCATGACATCAACTTTACAACATTCAATGCTTCTCCAACATGTTCAAATTAATTAAGCTAATGATAAGATGTGATTGAAATTTCTAAATATGAGGAACACATCTGCATGAGTGTTACCCATAATCTCCATACAAAAGAATCATAGATGACACCATACTTAAATTTCATTAAAAACCACTTGACCAAAGATAGATGATAATGCTTTAAGAGCTCTCTAAACTATAAGATACTTGATACTACTAGATGAAAGCGAAAAAATCAAACTAAGATGACGAACTAAAACGATATGATAAACTAAAAAGCATAAAATTAAAGACTTGATATATCTTCCCCAAGCTTAGTTTTTTGAAGCGGTGTCGTCCTTCTTGGCGCCCTCCTTCTCGTAATGGGCATCCCACTCCTTGAGTTTCCAAGGGTAAGGCCTCCGATTGTAGAAGGATGTAGGTGGATCTTTGAATTTGGTGGAGGCAGCTTGGGCGATCTTGTTGAAGCGATCCTCATACTCACAATTCTGGTTCTCCACATCCCACATGAGGGCTTGGAACCTATCCAGTTGTGTGAGGATGTGAAAGATCCTCTCCTCCATGTCCTTGATCCTATCTTCATAGGCTTCAACCTTCTTATCCATCTCGATGTTCATCAGGGGATGAGCATCAAGACTACGCTCGATCACAGTACCATACCTAAAGACGATGTCCTCCAGGATCTTAAGCCTTTCTTCCATGGTGCCCTCGTTCTTAGGTGCCTTTACCTCCTCCATGAGCAGCACCCCCTCCTTGAAGGTCAAGGTCTTCAGCAGAGCCACCACGGAGCTGAGGTAGCGGTTCACCACACCCATCTCCTTGGAGCCTTCACCTCCGAGATTGGATCCGGAGATCGACATGCTCAAAAAGCTGAGAGTTCTAGACAAGAAAAACAAGTTTCTCTCGAAAAGACTCGATGTGAGATTAGACCGGCAGAGGGGGGTATATATTGACGGGTTTTAGGTCAAAACAAAGAGTTTGAGTCGAAAACGGGGCGAAAAGGGAGTCCGAGGCGCGAACGACCACAGGTGGCGCGGCCGGAAGTTTGGGCCGCGCCACCTGGGCACTTTCGCCCCTCGTGGCTCCATTCACGCAAATATTTCGCGAATCTTCCTTATTTTGCAAAAAAAAAAAATAACTATCCTAAAATATGAACATATTCCGAGATCGCTACGTACCAGATTTTGACTTTTATTGGTTTTTGGTGTCTGGCAGAAGGAAATTTTCTGCGGTGATGTCTTCCGGAGTCCGGATGTGTAACTCCTCCACGTTTCCTATGAAGTGTTCTCCTGCAATATAATGTTTAAGACATTTTACATTAACAACATGATGCTTACCATTGTAATTTCCATCGAGACGGATGGCTCCAGAGCGATACACCTCTTGCACAACCAATGGAAGGACCTCGCCATCTCGATGCTAATTTACCTGCAGAGAACTTGAAACGAGAGTTAAACAATAACACTTGGTCTCCTACTTTAAATTCCATTTTCTTTATCCTTCTATCATGCAAATTTTAACCTTCTCTTTAAACAATCTCGCACTTTCATAAGCTTCATTTCTCCATTCATCTAGTAAGTTTATGTCTAGGATTATCTTCTCTCACGCAGTTTTACAATCAAAGTTAAGTTCCTTAATGGCCCACCTAGCTTTGTGTTCTAATTCTATAGGAAAATGATAAGCTTTTCCATAAACCGTTCTATAAGGAGATATTCCCATAGGATTTATAAAAGCATTTCTATAATCCCATAAAGCTTCATTGATTTTAGATGGCCAATCAGACCGGGACTTATTAACTGTCTTTTCCAATATAAGTTTCAATTCCCTATTACTCAATTCAACTTGACCACTAGTTTGTGGGTGATATGGAGATGCTACTCAATGATTAACACCATATTTAGGCAAAGTTTTTCTAAAAACTTGATGAATAAAGTGAGAACCACCATCAGTAATTAAAATCTAGGTACTCCAAACCTGGGAAGAATGTTGTCCTTGAAAATCTTTATTGCAGTAGCATGGTGTAATATCCCAGGTATTGGGGTTACAAAAATAGAGGAAACAGATGTGTGCATTGCATTCATGCATAGAAAATCTGGGGAATTTTCGCGCTTTAAAGTAAAACAGTCACAGTAACTGAAGTTTCACTTGACCTTGGTGGAATTGAAGTAGCTCATCTAGTCAAGCGCTACAAACCTCAATGTGACTTTGTTAAAACCTTGTTTTGGGTAGAGATGATTTGATCTAAGGGATTAGATCAAATGGAATGAAATCTAACACAACAACATTTTAATCAATGATCCATTGCCTGAACTTATAACAGATCATAATATGGTAATCCTTCCCATACCATAAGATCATCTATTCAAATACAAATCAAGTAACAATAAAATGGAGAAACTATTCTTACCTATCTTTTCCATGTCTTAAAACTAATCCTTGATCCTACCATGAACCTCATGGTAACCATTTCACTTCATTTTTGGAAACAAGACAAGGAGATAAACTCTAGAAAGATATATTCTTCTCTATTCCATATTATTATACATCAAACCTAGAGAGGTGAGAGTCCTATTTCAATTAAGGAAACAATGACAAACCTAGAGGCAAACATTGGATATAAATATCCATATGATCACAACATCATCTTCAAGAGGAACCCTAGGATATTATTGAAGACCTCCCCTAGAGAGAGAACCCATTTATATTAACCATAGATATTGGTGACTACATCATTATCTTTGGAGAATAACCTTAGGTTAGCACTGAAGTCCTTCCCAAATGAGAAAGCCCATTCATATCAATTCTAGCTTCACCTATTAAGAATACAGGACAATCATTGAACTAAAGTATTAGGAGTTAAACCATTTCATTTGGGAGTGGTGAGCTAGCCAATACCAATGGAGTAAGACTATATCCATGAATTGATGAAGTAAAGTAGCCACTAATTCAACTAAGCATCAAGGTGGAGACTTAACCCTTTATTATCTAATGAGATCTTGTGAACATACCATAAACCCTAGAATAATTATTCCTATGAAAGAGAGCTCAAGCTATGGTGTTACACTTAAGTAGTTGAGGCAACAATTGAATGTGAGGGAGAGAATTATCCATATACCAGATGATTATACCATCATTGATTAAGTAGAACCCTAACATAATATCTCAGGCATTCTCCTGGGATATAAGCTTTAAAGACAACCATAGTAGTCCCATTCAAGAAGGTAAATTAGAAGCACTATTCCCTAGTTGATCAAGACAATGCTTGATCTTAGAAGAGAGAAACCTAATTAATGAGAGATACTTTAGGAAGCCAAACCTTGATCATTATAAATTGAGTGATTATCATAAACCCTAAGAACTTGAGATAAAGATATTAAGAACAAGTTGATCATGCCTAATCCAGGATCATGCTCTTGAGGTATGTGAGGATAAGTTAAACCTTAATAAGATAAGTAGATATCATTCACCACATGAAATTATAGGGAGGTAACTAATAAGCAACCCTAGGCTTATATCCCAACCTATAATTGTAAATCAATTGGTGATACTAAGTAGAATCTTACCACATCTATTTTCTCATTCATTCATCAATTAATGAACCTAAGGAAACCTTAGAGTTAACCACTATACTTCATATGGTGAGAAACCATATATCCATATAACCAAAGTTAACTATAAAAAGAACCATAACCACCTTAGATACTTCAACAATAGATTAAAGATAATAATAACAGAAGTCTAGTAGTAAAAGATAACACCAATTCTCATATCCTTAGTAACTAAAGGAGCACATGAAATAATAAGCAAGTAACCATTTTACTATGCATTGGGGAGATTAAACCTAGTACATGCAATATGATGTCATCCCAATTCTATCAATTAGAATTGTATCTCAACCCTAGTTTATGCATCACTATGGTGATCATAATATGAACCTAGGCCATAATTGAGATTCCAACCAATTGCCATTAGGTAAATATCATTATAACCCTAAGAATTGCTCATTAGCTGAATTCTATGCTTCACCAATTTAACCCTAAGAAACATCTAGTGCTTAAACTCATAATTAAATCCATGGGTGGTGATCAACCACTTATCTCTGTAAATAAAGCCCAACCTTGAGGAGAATAATGCATACTCTAGGATTTTAAGTTATATTTAAAATATAGCACTAATACTAACCTTGAATTTGGATTATTATCAAACCTACAAAATCCTAAGAAAATGTTGTCCACATGAAATGTCGGTGACTAATTCCTCAAATGGAAACCAAGACATAGTAACAAACTCGTAATACTTTGAGATGAAAGTATAACTCTCATCATTCTAAACAGAATTGATTGCATAATAAAAAGAGAATTAAAGTAAAAATGTAAGATTAGGTCCAAATGTTATTCACAAATATGCAAGTAATTCAATATAAAATATGAATTCAAAATAGAACAAGGAAACAATAGTCAGTAAACTAAATCTTGAATAAATGAGCATCATTACAAATTATTTACAAACAGTATTGAATTCATAAATGAATTCACATAATAGATATAAAATAGAATTATAAAACAGAAAAGAAAAGAAAAAAGAGAAACACCTTACCTGGCTTACCTGGCCGAGGATCCCAATTTGTAGCCCAGCAACCAAGCCCCGCAGCAACCCAGCAGTAGCCCACCAACACGGCCCAACGCCAGCCCGAATACCCTTTCGATAAAAAAAACAGAGGGAGGAGTCATCCTCATCCTCTTCGTGCACATGGAGGACAGCACGACGGCGTGCTCCTCTTCCCTTCGTCGCTGGCGGCTCCTCCTCGACCGACGGCGTGACGAGGCGCGCCCTGGCGCCGTATAAAACCCTAAACGACGAACCCTAACTCTGTTTCCCTCTCTCTCTGCTTAATTTCCCCCAAACCGAAACCCTAACCGAGCCGGCCGTCGACCATCGCCGTCGAGTGGGACATCCCCGTGCCAAGCCGTGACCACCAGTAGCATCGCCGTCCTCTACTTGCTCAACCCGAGAGAGGAATCGAGCTGGCGGGGTCCATAGCACCTGCGCCGAGCTCGTCTTCTCCGATGCCGGCCACCGTCGTCGCCGTTGATTTGGACCACCCCAAGCCTCGCCGACGAGCTCTACATGCTCCTGGTGAGCTCCTCAACCTCCTGGTGTGCTCTCTTTGCTCGATTAGGCGCCGTAGCTCCACCGCGT
This sequence comes from Lolium rigidum, assembly GCF_022539505.1. Lineage (NCBI taxonomy): Eukaryota > Viridiplantae > Streptophyta > Magnoliopsida > Poales > Poaceae > Lolium > Lolium rigidum. The sequence continues at coordinate 116,575,674 of NC_061512.1, forward strand.
CGGCTAGCCCGTGAGCTCTGCCGCTCGAGCCCGTAGCCGGCCAAGCTCCGGCGACCATCTGGTGGCGGCGCGACCATCACTAGAATCCTCTCGTCGCCCTCGTTCAATTGAGCACGCGCACAACCCCACGGGAGCACCCTATCGCCGGTGTCAACCACCACTGGCCACCGGTGAGGCACAAGGTTGCCACATCAACGCCACTGTGGCAGCCGCACGTGGCGTTGGCCCACTAGTCAGCGAGTAGGAGTAGGTTTAGCTTGGTGTGTCTAGTAGATTTCGTTTTAATTCAAATCCTATTTAATTGCTACAACTTTAAATAAATCTAGAAAATTCATAAAAGCTCGGAAAAATAAAAATAAGATATCAAAATTCTCAGAAAGGAAAAACCTATCCAATAAAAATATAATATGAAATTTGTATTTGTAATAAAAATTTAAGTATTTAATACTTGTTATTTAAGCTTTTATTTTAATTCTAAATGCTATTAAAGTTCAATAATTAGAAAAATTATCCAAATTAAATAAAACCAGTAAATAAATAAAGAAAACATTAAAACTAATTTTCTTTATTTGTTAATTGGTTAAATCATTATTAGGGTGATTTAAACCCTGATTAATAATTACCCTAATTATTAATTATTTAAAAATAATAAAAAGCCAAATTGAATATTATTCTTATTTTGAAGTTATTAATAACTTCAACTTTAAAATGAAGTTATTAATCATAGAACTATATGGTAAATAGTAAACCCTAATTCCATATTGAATAATATTACAACCCTATCATTTCATGTGAAACCTAAAACCCTAAATTAATTAGGAACCCTAGCTCCATTACTTCATATGGACCCTAAATGGTTTCCAAATCTAAACCCCAAGTGAACATGTGATCATGTTACTTCAATAGTAGACATAGAACCATAATAGCAATTAAATATTTTCCATGGACACATAAAATGTAGAAACCCTATCTCTACTAAATTAGCATCCCATGTGTTAATCCAAATCAAATCTAGTTAATCAAGTAGGATCAACCAAGTCTAAACCCTAATTCCTATTCCCAAGACCATCATTCTTAATCATACCTATTTAGCATCACACTAATGTGATGAACCCCAATAGCAACTATGTCAAATATCATGCATTACTTAGTGGAATCATCATATTTAGGAACCAACCATTCTTTACTTAGTGGAACCAATATCAAACCCTAGTACCTATGAAATCTAATTGCAATACTTCTTATTACTTAAGAAGTATGTTCTTCAAAAGTTATTCTTTTGAAGTAAATAGGGAGTAGTCATCAAACCTGCTTAATAGGACCTATAAACCCTAGCCAGCTATCATCAGTAAGATATACCAACCTTGATAACACCTATGTATAATGAATTGCTCAGATGTGTTTCACTAAAACCATATGATTCCTAGGTGTTGATGAATCCAACTTTGCTGGGATCCATCTAATCCTTACTCTAGAAACCAATTAGAATCGTAGTAAACCATAAAACTCCACAAACCTAATTATCATACTTGTTCTTTATTTAAGAACATGTTCTTCAAAAGTTATTCTTTTAAATTATATAATTAGTAATCATCAACCATACACTATAGGACTTAAAATTGACAACTGCTCTTTACTTATTATACAACTACTATTCCTGGGTGTGTATGATTGTTACTATTCATTTTACCACCTGCTTATGATTCTAAAACAACACAAACCTGAATAAGAACCTTGTTTGTGAATCATTCTAAAAGTGCAACACACCCAGAACTAACCATTACCACTCACTAATCCTAAATCATCGGGGTTAGATCACGCTTAGAGCTATTGCATCTCATACTTATGCATTATTGCATCCTTGCCAATCTTTTAAACATCGTCCTTACCGGACGATGATGCTATTTCAGAATTTGGAGTTATTGCGTATCGAAGACCTTGTCTGCATAATCTTGCAGTCAAGAAAGGCAAGTTCATCGCTTGCTCATGTCATTTGAGTATCTTTATCAAATTACTTGCAAAGTACTATGATTATCACTATTGCATAAAAAATCAAACCACTAATTTCATAACTATGAATATGACTATGTGGTGGGCAATGGAACCATGGATTGTGTTGATATGGTGGAGGTTCCATTGCAAGGGCTTATATCCATCTAGGATTAACAACAAATGTCGTCCAGTGATTCTTGTTCCGTAATACCCGTGTTAACCATAAGATCCGGAGTGGGACGGAGTAGTCAAAAGTGTTTCCACCTCTCGTTCATCAACGGATGCGCTTTACCGTAGACACTTGTATCTGTCGAGGGCAAGCGGTTGGCTGGGAAGCCTTAAGTCCCCACGGCATAGTCCGTAGACACTTGTCGCTCGAAGAACAAGCGGTTGGTCGGGGAAGCCTTAAGTCCCCACGGTATTGCGGTCTATGATGGGTTGCAGCTACCGGCGAAGGAGTTTGGTTAACGAGTCCCAAACTGTTGTCGTGGTTGGTGTCCACCCGTGAGTGGGAATAATGGGACCGGCGAGGACCCAGGGTCGGGGTATGCAACAAAGGGTGGGTGTTCGAGGTAGCGGAGGAACATGATTGGCTAGACCTTATACCGGGCCTCACACCAAAGGAAGTGTGGACGGGGAGTACGCCCGGTTGGCACCAAGGTTAAGATCTCTTATGGGTAAAGCAACACACCTCTGCAGAGTGTAATGAATCATGACCCGTCACTCCCCGTTCCGGGATATGGAACTCGCGAACGCTGCCGGAAAGGAACCGCATGAAGTTCTAGTAAACCGGTGAAGGCCGACTGGACATAGTTCTTCCGAATAAAATCAACCTTTTGAAGAAATGGTTATGAAAACTTGCATTGGTATTAGACTTTCCGGTCTAATGCCGTAGCTAGTGCATTAAACACCTCTTTCCTATAATGAACTTGTTGAGTACGCTCGTACTCATCCCACTCTTAAATCCCCGCTTAGATATGGAGGCATCGAAGGAGGATCTACGAGTGCAACTCGAAGGCCGAGGAGTCAACAACTACTTCACGAGACAGGACCTCGTCGGAGGAGTCGGATACCACATCCAACAAGGAGAAAACCTAGTTTAGCCATAGAAGGGAACTAGCTTCCTAAACCTAGCTCCTATTTAGCTAGAGTCTATTCTTAGCCTCCGTAGTTAGTGTAATACTCTACAAATAGAGTTCGTGATAAGACTAGACTACGAGTCGTTCTTCCGGAGTTTATTTGCGGCTTTACCTCATTGTAAAGTAGGAGGCTCGTGATGATCTTATGTAACGAGTCAATGTTGTAATTCTATAGACATGCCTTGGACCCGCATATGTTTCTGTTGTACCACTCTGAGCGATATAATACTAGTGGAACGATGTTTCATTGGTGTTATATCAGACTTGCATACTACACCATGCAGTGGTATGTCGGGTCACCACACATGGTCAGCACTCTTTGTGGGAATTGCTTCCAACCACTTCGTAACATAATCCACTGCAACCAAAATGTGAGTATATTGCGACTTGTTGGCCGGAAAGGGCCCCATAAAGTCAATTCCCCAAACATCAAATGGTTCAAGAGGTAAAGTATAATTCATAGGAATTTCATTTCTCTTATCAATGTTTCCAACATGTTGACATTTAGCACAAGGTTTAACATATGCAGCACAATCTTTAAATACGTAGGCCAATAAAAACCAGATTGGAATACGTTTGCTGTTGTGCGATTTCCCGCGTGATGGCCTCCATAAGGACTGTCATGGCAGTCTTTTATGATGCCCTGCTATTCAAACTCAGGCACACAACGTCTAATATTACCAACAACTCTCTTCTTATAAAGAAAAGGATCATCCCAAAAGTAATGTCGAAGATCATAATATAATTACTTTCTTTGTTGATAGGTAAAATGTGATGGCATAACTTTCCCAATAATAAAATTAGCATAATGAGCGAACCATGGGGAAGATATTATTGCACTATACACATTAATATTTGCAAGTTGTTCATTAGCAAAGCTATCATTAATAGGGGTTGGATCATTCGGAATGTTTCCCATTCTAGATAAATGATCAGCTACAGGATTATCTTCACCCTTTCTATCAATAATATGTAAATCAAACTCTTGCAATAATAAAATCCATCTAATAAGTCTAGGCTTATAATATTTCTTATTCATAAGATATTTAATAGCAGAATGATCGGAGTGCACAATAACTTTAGAATCTACTATGTAAGGTCTAAACTTATCACAAGCAAAGATAACAACCAATTTTTTTTAGTAATAGCATAATTCCTTTGAGCACCATCAAGAGTCTTACTAGCATAATATATAACATTTAACTTCTTATCAACTCTTTGTCCCAAAACAACGCCTACTGCATAATCACTTGCATCACACATAATTTTAAAAGGTAAATTTCAATCATGTGGTTGAATAATAAGAGCACTAATTAAAGCATTCTTTAAAACAATAAAAGAATCCACACAATCATCATCAAAAGAAAATGGAACATCCTTTTGCAAAAGATTAGCAAGAGGTTTTGATATTTTTTGAAAAATCCTTAATGAATCTTCTATAAAACCCAGCATGCCCAAGAAAATTTCGTATACCTTTAATATCCCATGGATATGGTAGCTTCTCTATGGCTTCTATCTTCGCGCGGCCCACTCAAATGCCTCTTCTAGATACTCGATGACCAAGGAGTACACCTTCTGTAACCATAAAATGGCACTTCTCCCAATTAAGGACTAGGTGTTGATCCTCACACCGCTGCATAACTTTGTTAAGATTGAATAGGCAATTATCGAAGGAGGTACCATAGACAGAAAAATCATCCATAAATACTTCCACAATCTTCTCAATATAATCAGCAAATATAGCATTCATGCATCTTTGGAAAGTAGCAGGAGCATTACATAAACCAAAAGGCATTCTTCTATAAGCAAAAGTACCAAAGGGACAAGTAAAAGTTGCCTTTTCTTGATCATCTTTGTGCATAGGTATTTGAGAAAAATCAGAATAACCATAAAGATAACAAAAGTGTGAATGATCAGATAATCTTTCTAATATTTGATCAATAAAAGGTAGAGGATAATGATCCTTACGAGTGACTTTATTTAATTTTCTGAAATTAATACACATCCTATAACCAGTAACAGTGCGCTGAGCAACAAGTTCATTTTCATCATTTGGAACCACAGTAATTCCACCTTTCTTAGGAACACAATGAACATGACTCACCCCTTTACTATCAATTATACGATAAATAATACCAGCTTCTATAAGTTTGATTACCTCTTTTCTTACCACTTCCTTCATTTTTGGATATATATTTTTCTCATCAAGGTATGCATATTTCATATCATCAGGCAAAGGTTTTAATTCAAAACTAGGATCTTCCTTGGGTGGTGGTAACACTCCAAGATTATAAGTTGGAATATGCAATTGTAAATGCAGTGGTTGTTGAGATAAAATTTGTTCTAAGGCTTCTCTTTCTTCATTACTATATGGTTCCTCCTGATTAAGTACATATCGTTCCACCGCGTCCGATGAAAGGACTGCCACAGAAGCAAGAGTCAATATCTTTTTGAAACTTTTATTTTTCTAGATGCTTATCAGTAAACTTAGAAAAATTAAACTCTAACGTTTCTCCAGCACATTTAATAAACACTCTCTCTTTTGGCAAATCAATTTTAGCACCAACAGTATGTAAGAAAGGTCTACCAAATATAATAGGACAAAATGCATCTTGGGACCAACCAAGCACAATAAAATCAGCGGGATACTTAATCTTTCCTACGAATACTTCAACATCTCTTACCATACCAAGAGAACTAATAAATTCTCTATTAGCAAGTTGAATAGTTATACATGTTTCCTCCATGTGTATTGGATCAATATCGGGCTTGATTTCTAGTAGTCTTACCTTGAATTACCTTAGTGGAATCTTCCCATAAATAAACATCACAAGGAGTTTCTTCATTTAATTCCTTCATGGCCAAAATTTGAGGCTTCATAGAGATTTGTTCATAAGGCTCATGACATATTTTAGCACTTTTATTTGCAACAGTGGTGCGTAAATTTGCGTTCACCCTATTCGGATATGGAGGAGATTCCACATATTCTTCAATAATAACCGATGAAGTTTGCTGAACCTGTTTCTCAACTTTAGCAATATATGGTGAAGTTCTTAATAGGTTAAGTAAATACCTTAATCCTTTCTTAGGAACTTTCAAATGGTTAGCAAAAGATTTAGTAACTTCTACTAAAATATGAGGACCAAGGCCAAATCTATCCTTCACTTCTTCAAACAATATATTAGTAGAGAAATTCTCTACACATTCATATCCAAAATCAAAATGAGGCTTGATGTCTACGTTCCCCCTCCTTTCCTGTAGACAGTGTTGGGCCTCCAAGAGCAGAGGTTTGTAGAACAGCAGCAAGTTTCCCTTAAGTGGATACCCAAGGTTTATCGAACTCAGGGAGGAAGAGGTCAAAGATATCCCTCTCATGCAACCCCGCAACCACAAAGCAAGAAGTCTCTTGTGTCCCCAACACACCTAATAGGTGCACTAGTTCGGCGAAGAGATAGTGAAATACAGGTGGTATGAATAAGTATGAGCAAGTAGCAACGGTAGCCGTAAAAGTGCTTGGCGTGTAGTTGATGGTGGTGGTATTGCAAGCAGTAGTAACGCAAAGAAACAAGAACAAGCAAGAGTAACGCAAGAGTAGTAACGCAGCAGTAGTAAACAAGTAGTAGTAACTCAGCAGTATTTAGGAACAAGGCCTAGGGAATAGACTTTCACTAGTGGACACCCTCAACATCGATCACATAACAGAACAGATAAATACATACTCTACACTTTTGTTGGATGATGAACACATTGCGTAGGATTACACGAACCCTCAATGCCGGAGTTAACAAGCTCCACAATAATGCTCATGTTTAAGTAACCTTTGGTGTAAGATAGATCAACACTACTAAACCAAGTACTAGCATAGCATGCACACTGTCACCTTCATGCATATGTAGGAGGAATAGATCACATCAATATTATCATAGCAATAGTTAACTCCATAATCTACAAGAGATCATGATCATAGCATAAACCAAGTACTAACACGGTGCACGCATCGTCACCTTTGCACACATGCAGGAGGAATAAACTACTTTAATAACAAATCACTAGAGTAGCACATGGATAAATTGTGATACAACATGCTGCAATCTTAAAGAGATATAAATAAGCACCTCACTATGCCATTCAATGAGTAAGTATTCTGTGAAATCTAGCCTAAGAGACCCACACGGTGCACACACCGTCACCTTTACACACGTGGGACGAGGAGTCTCCGGAGATCACATAAGTAAAACCCACTTGACTAGCATAATGACATCTAGATTACAAGCATCATCATATGAATCTCAATCATGTAAGGCAGCTCATGAGATTATTGTATTGAACTACATAGGAGAGAGATGAACCACATAGCTACCGGTACAGCCCCGAGCCTCGATGGAGAACTACTCCCTCCTCATGGGAGCAAGCAGCGGTGATGAAGATGGCGGTGGAGATGGCAGCGGTGTCGATGGAGAAGCCTTCCGGGGCACTTCCCCGCTCCGGCAGGTGCCGGAACAGAGATCCCGTCCCCCGCATCTTGGCTTCGCGATGGCGGCGGCTCTGGCAGGTTTCGTGGGTTTCGTCAATTGGTATCGGGTTTTCTCGATCCAGGGGCTTTTTATAGGCGAAGAGGCGGCGCAGAAGGTCGAAGGGGGCCCACACCCTAGGGGCGCGCCCCCCCTTGGCCGCGCCGGGGTAGGGTTTGGTGGCCCCGCCTCCCTTCTCCGGCGGTTCTCGTGTGTTCTGGAGGCTTCCGGTAAAATAGGAACCCGGGCGATGATTTCGTCCGATTCCGAGAATATTTCGTTACTAGGATTTCTGAAACCAAAAACAGCAGAAAACGAGAACCGGCACTTCGGCATCTTGTTAATAGGTTAGTTCCGTAAAATGCACGAATATGACATAAAGTGTGCATATAACATGTAGATAACATCAATAATGTGGCATGGAACACAAGAAATTATCGATACGTTGGAGACGTATCGCATCCCCAAGCTTAGTTCCGCTCGTCCCGAGCAGGTAAAACGATAACAAAGATAATTTCCGGAGTGACATGCCATCATAAACTTGATCATACTATTTGTAAAGCATATGTAGAGAATGCAGCGATCAAAACAATGTGTATGACATGAGTAAACAAGTGAATCATAAAGCAAAGACTTTTCATGAATAGCACTTCAAGACAAGCATCAATAAGTATTGCATAAGAGTTAACTCATAAAGCAATAATTCAAAGTAAAGGTATTGAAGCAACACAAAAGAAGATTAAGTTTCAGCGGTTGCTTTCAACTTGTAACATATATATCTCATGGATATTGTCAACATAGAGTAATATAATAAGTGCAATAAGCAAGTATGTAAGAATCAATGCACAGTTCACACAAGTGTTTGCTTCTTGAGATGGAGAGAAATAGGTGAACTGACTCAACAATGAAAGTAAAAGAATGGTCCTTCAAAGAGGAAAGCATCGATTGCTATATTTGTGCTAGAGCTTTGATTTTGAAAACATAAAGAGAGCATAAAAATAAAGTTTTGAGAGGTGTATGTTGTTGTCAACGAATGGTAGCGGGTACTCTAACCCCCTTGCCGTACAAACCTTCAAAGAGCGGCTCCCATTTTATTTTATTTTTGGATGGCACTCCTTCCAACCTTTCTTTCACAAACCATGGCTAACCGAATCCTCGGGTGCCCGCCAACAATCTCATACCATGAAGGAGTGCCTTTTTATTTTAGTTTTATTATGATGACACTCCTCCCAACCTTTGCTTACACAAGCCATGGCTAACCGAATCCTTCGGGTGCCGTCCAACAATCACATACCATGGAGGAGTGTCTATTTTTAGTTTGTTAATTTGGGACTGGGAATCCCATTGCCAGCTCTTTTTGCAAAATTATTGGATAAGCGGATGAAGCCACTAGTCCATTGGTGAAAGTTGCCCAACAAGATTGAAAGATAAACACCACATACTTCCTCATGAGCTATAAAACATTGACACAAATAAGAGGTAATAAATTTTGAATTGTTTAAAGGTAGCACTCAAGCAATTTACTTTGGAATGGCAGAGAAATACCATGTAGTAGGTAGGTATGGTGGACACAAATGGCATAGTGTTGGCTCAAGTATTTGGATGCATGAGAAGTATTCCCTCTCGATACAAGGTTTAGGCTAGCAAGGTTATTTGAGGCAAACACAAGGATGAACTAGTACAGCAAAACTCACATAAAAGACATATTACAAGTATTATAAGACTGTACATCGTCTTCCTTGTTGTTCAAACACCTTACTAGAAATTATCTAGACCTTAGAGAAACCAAATATGCAAACCAAATTTTAGCATGCTCTATGTATTTCTTCATTAATGGGTGCAAAGCATATGATGCAAGAGCTTAAACATGAGCACAACAATTGCCAAGTATCACATTACCCAAGACATTTATAGCAATTACTACATGTAGCATTTTCCAATTCCAACCATATAACAATTTAACGAAGAGGAAACTTCGCCATGAATATTATGAGCTAAGAACACATGAGTTCATATGAACCAGCGGAGCGTGTCTCTCTCCCACACAAGCATGATGTAATCCAATTTATTCAAACACAAACAAAAACAAAAGCAAACAAACAGACGCTCCAAGAAAAAGCACATAAGATGTGATGGAATAAAAATATAGTTTCAGGGGAGGAACCCGATAATGTTGTCGATGAAGAAGGGGATGCCTTGGGCATCCCCAAGCTTAGACGCTTGAGTCTTCTTGATATATGCAGGGGTGAACCACCGGGTGCATCCCCAAGCTTAGAGCTTTCACTCTCCTTGATCGTAGTATATCATCCTCCTCTCTTGACCCTTGAAAACTTCCTCCACACCAAACTCGAAACAACTCATTAGAGGGTTAGTGGACAATAAAAATTAACATGTTCAGAGGTGACACAATCATTCTTAACACTTCTGGACATTGCATAAAGCTACTGGACATCAATGGATCAAAGAAATTCATCCAACATAGCAAAAGAGGCAATGCGAAATAAAAGGCAGAATCTGTCAAAACAGAACAGTCCGTAAAGATGGATTTTATTAGGCCACCAGACTTGCTCAAATGAAAATGCTCAAATTGAATGAAAGTTGCGTACATATCTGAGGATCATGCACGTAAATTGGCATAATTTTCTGAGCTTCCTGCAGGGCAGTGGGCTCAGATTCGTGACAGCAAAGAAATCTGGAACTGCACAGTAATCCAAATCTAGTACTTACTTTTCTATCAAAGACTTTACTTGGCACAACAAAACACAAAACTAAGATAAGGAGAGGTTGCTACAGTAGTAAACAACTTCCAAGACACAAATATAAAACAAAGTACTGTAGCAAAATAACACATGGGTTATCTCCCAAGAAGTTCTTTCTTTTTAGCCATTAAGATGGGCTCAGCAGTTTTAATGATGCACTCGCAAGAGATTGTATGTGAAGCAAAAGAGAGCACCAAGAGGCAAATTCAAAACACATTTAAGTCTAACATGCTTCCTATGCATAGGAATCTTGTAAATAAACAAGTTCATGAGGAGCAAAGTAACAAGCATAGGAAGATAAAACAAGTATAGCTTCAAAAATTTCAGCACATAGAGAGGTGTTTTAGTAACATGAAAACTTCTACAACCATATTTTCCTCTCTCATAATAACTTTCAGTAGCAACATGAGCAAACTCAACAATATAACTATCACATAAAGCATTCTTATCATGAGTCTCATGCATAAAATTATTACTCTCCACATAAGCATAGTCAAATTTATTAGTTGTAGTGGGAGCAAATTCAACAAAGTAGCTATCATTATTATTTTCATCAAGTGTAAGAGGCATAGTATAATCACAACAAAATTCACTCTCCATAGTAGGTGGCACCAAAAGACCACTATCATTATAATCATCATAAATAGGAGGCAAAGTATCATCAAAGAAAATTTTCTCCTCAATGCTTGGGGGACTAAAAATATCATGAAAACCAGCTTCCCCAAGCTTAGAACTTTCTATATCATTGTCAACAATGGTGTTCAAAGCGTTCATACTAATATTACTACCAAGCATGCAAAGAAGATTTCATAGGTTTTTTAATTTTCGCATCAAACAATCCATGTTTTAAATCAGGAAATAGAATAAGAAGCTCACTCTTGTACATTATGCCAAACTAGTGTAAACAAGAAACAACAAGATGCAATTGCAGGATCTAAAGGAAATAGCTTTGAGCACACACACAACGGCGCCAGAAAAATACTTTACCTGAGACCGTAGTATGAGTGCCTTTTACCTTTCCTCCCCAGCAACGGCGCCGTAAAAGTGCTTGATGTCTACGTTCCCCCTCCTTTCCTGTAGATAGTGTTGGGCCTCCAAGAGCAGAGGTTTGTAGAACAGCAGCAAGTTTCCCTTAAGTGGATACCCAAGGTTTATCGAACTCAGGGAGGAAGAGGTCAAAGATATCCCTCTCATGCAACCCTGCAACCACAAAGCAAGAAGTCTCTTGTGTCCCCAACACACCTAATAGGTGCACTAGTTCGGCGAAGAGATAGTGAAATACAGGTGGTATGAATAAGTATGAGCAAGTAGCAACGGTGCGTAAAAGTGCTTGGCGTGTAGTTGATGGTGGTGGTATTGCAGCAGTAGTAACGCAAAGAAACAAGAAACAAGCAGTAGTAACGCAGTAGTAGTAACGCAGCAGTAGTAAACAAGTAGTAGTAACTCAGCAGTATTTAGGAACAAGGCCTAGGGAATAGACTTTCACTAGTGGACACCCTCAACATCGATCACATAACAGAACAGATAAATACATACTCTACACTTTTGTTGGATGATGAACACATTGCGTAGGATTACACGAACCCTCAATGCCGGAGTTAACAAGCTCCACAATAATGCTCATGTTTAAGTAACCTTTAGTGTAAGATAGATCAACACTACTAAACCAAGTACTAGCATAGCATGCACACTCGTCACCTTCATGCATATGTAGGAGGAATAGATCACATCAATATTATCATAGCAATAGTTAACTCCATAATCTACAAGAGATCATGATCATAGCATAAACCAAGTACTAACACGGTGCACGCACCGTCACCTTTGCACACATGCAGGAGGAATAAACTACTTTAATAACAAATCACTAGAGTAGCACATGGATAAATTGTGATACAACATGCTGCAATCTTAAAGAGATATAAATAAGCACCTCACTATGCCATTCAATGAGTAAGTATTCTCGTGAAATCTAGCCTAAGAGACCCACACGGTGCACACACTCGTCACCTTTACACACGTGGGACGAGGAGTCTCCGGAGATCACATAAGTAAAACCCACTTGACTAGCATAATGACATCTAGATTACAAGCATCATCATATGAATCTCAATCATGTAAGGCAGCTCATGAGATTATTGTATTGAACTACATAGGAGAGAGATGAACCACATAGCTACCGGTACAGCCCCGAGCCTCGATGGAGAACTACTCCCTCCTCATGGGAGCAGCAGCGGTGATGAAGATGGCGGTGGAGATGGCAGCGGTGTCGATGGAGAAGCCTTCCGGGGCACTTCCCCGCTCCGGCAGGTGCCGGAACAGAGATCCTGTCCCCGGATCTTGGCTTCGCGATGGCGGCGGCTCTGGCAGGTTTCTGTGGGTTTCGTCAATTGGTATCGGGTTTTCTGATCCAGGGGCTTTTTATAGGCGAAGAGGCGGCGCAGGAAGGTCGAAGGGGGCCCACACCCTAGGGGGGCGCGCCCCCCTTGGCCGCGCCGGGGTAGGGTTTGGTGGCCCCGCCTCCCTTCTCTCGGCGGTTCTCGTGTGTTCCGGAGGCTTCCGGTAAAATAGGAACCCGGGCGTTGATTTCGTCCGATTCCGAGAATATTTCGTTACTAGGATTTCCGAAACCAAAAACAGCAGAAAACGAGAACCGGCACTTCGGCATCTTGTTAATAGGTTAGTTCCAGAAAATGCACGAATATGACATAAAGTGTGCATATAACATGTAGATAACATCAATAATGTGGCATGGAACACAAGAAATTATCGATACGTTGGAGACGTATCAAGGCTCATTACCTTTATCAAAATGAAAGCATGGTTGTCCTAACTCCCAACTCGCAATTTGCAAGCATATAATCTTCATAAGATAGTCACAATGGTTCAGGTTTATTTAGTGCAAGAAAGTAAATGTGCCATCAAGTTCGTGAGAGCTTTACTAACTAATTTTCCCATGACAAGATTTAATTTGGAAGAAGTATAAAAACATGATGAATAAACTTGGAATAGAAATGATGGTAGTAGGTAGATATGGTGGACACAATTGGCAAACTATCATTTTTGGTAGTTGGATGCACGAGTAGAGCTCATACTCAGTACAGGCGAAGGCTAGCAAAAGACTGGGAGCGACCAACTAAGAGAGCAATAATGGCCATAATCATGCGTAGCGACAAAACATTATTAATTATAGCATAAAGTGATATTACAAGTCAAAAACTAAATGATTATAGAGGTTTTAGTTGACTGGTTTGTAGTCATAACATGATGTAAACATGTGCCAAGTCAACCCAATAAAGCATCAAAGGAGAATACCACAATATTATGCTTTTTATGATGGAAACAACACATGATTCTTTCAATGGCACATTAAGCACTCTGAGCTATTTGAGACAAGTCATGCTACAACAATAAATACTAAGCAATGATAATAATAACATCCAACATGACATGCGAAAGTCTATGCCACGGTCTAGACAAGCTTCCTTTTGCATCACTATCAGCATGAAATATTTTACTCGTCTCCAATACCAATCAACTTATTTGAAAGAACTCTCATAGATGAAAATCAATAAAGACTAGAGAGATAATCATACATAAATAAAGAAAACTAACAAGCTCTGAACAAAATATAAATAGAAAACCAAGAGCTAAATGCAGTACTAGCAAATGAGAATACCCGCAGAACAATAAGAGTGAAAACCAGAGTGTTCTATGCAATTAAAACGGAGTGTGTCATTCTCCAAAACAAATATGCTAGGATCCAACCATATGCTACAGAAAACAAAACAAAAAAACTAAATACTAAAATAAAGACGCTCCAAGAACAACACATAACATATGAATCAATAAAAATATAACGCATATAAAGATGACATGTTGCTTTGTTGATGAAGAGGGGATGCCTTGGGCATCCCTAAGCTTTGACGCTTGTACCTCTTGGATATTTCATGGGGTGACATGGGAATCCCGAAACTTGAGCTTTTGTCCATACTTCATCTCATTACATCATTCTTCTCTCCCTACACTTGAAAACTTCCTTCATACAAAACTTCACACAATTCTTATTAGCAACATTAGTGCAATCAAAATAACAAATCCACTTGGGTTCAGTTCTAACATATATCAAACATCCACTAAAACATTAGCTACTGTAGAAACTTCTTCAAAATCTCTTTCCTCAAAACAACTCAAAAAGAAAAAGATTAAGAGGCAAATGCAAATAGTGGCAGAAATCTATCAAAACAGAACAGCAGGTAAAGATAGAATTTAAAAAAAATATTCTGTTGCTTAGATCAAAAAGTGTTAAACTAACGAAAGTTGGATAATAACCTCGGGCATAGGCTTAAAAATTGGCAGGTGAAAAATACGTTCTGGCTGGGAATAAAAAAAATTATGGTGACAGCACAGAATCTGTTTCAGGACAGCAGCTTCCCCAAATCTTACTTTCTTCCTATTAGAGGCTATTCTTGGCACAAAAATGAAATAAAAATGATAAAGAGAGGTTATTAAAGAGGTAATAACTTCCAAGACTCAACAAAAGAAAAATTACAGAAATAAACGTGGGTTATCTCCCAAGAGTGTTTTTCTGACGCTTTTCAGCTAGGCGCAGAAAAAGAGCTAGCATCAAGTATTATCAAGTGAAGAAGAATCAACATCATAATTTGTTCTAATAATAGAATCAAAAGGTGACTTCTTTCTCTTTCTAGGGAAGTATTCCATCCTTTCTTGAGTGAGAATTGATATTTAATAATCCATCTCTCATATCAATAGCAGCACCAACAGTTCTAAGAAACGGTCTTCCCAAAATAATTGGACAAGAAGCATTGCATTCAATATCCAAAACAACAAATAAACAGGGAAAAAATTATTATTAACCATAATAAGAACATTATTAACTATCCCCAAAGGTTTCTTCTTAGCAACATCAGCAAGATGAACATCCAGATAACATTGTTCCAACAGTGGCAAATCAAGCATATCATAGATTTTTCTAGACATAACAGAAATGCTTGCACCAAGATCACATAAAGCATTGAAATCAAAGTCATCTACTTTTATATTAATGATGGGCTCCCAGCCATCTTCTAACTTTTAATGAATAGAAGCTTCACGCTTTAATTTCTCTTCTATAATTTGCATGAGAGCATCTGTAATATATTTTGTAAAACCATATTTATAGCACTAGCATTAGGACTTATAGCAAGATTTTGTAAGAACTTAATTACTTTAGAGATATTGCAATCATAAAAATCAAATTCATTTTTATCAAAGGTAAAAGGACTATTGTCTTCCTTACTCCGAAAAATTTCAGCACACTTATTAGGAATAGTTTCAGTGGTTCTAGGCAATTTTGTAGGAGTGGGGACTTTTCCTACACCATTATTTACCATTAATAGTAGGAGGTTTTCTAGCATTTGAGACTTCATTACTACTGGTGGTGATGATGGTACAAACTTTAGTCAAATTATTATTTCTAGCAATTTCATCTTCTCTTTCCCACCTAGCATGCAATTCTGTCAACATCCTAACATTGTCATCAATTCTAACTTGAATCGCATTCAAAGTTTTACTTTCTTTAACATCATGAGGCATAACCTTTAATTTAAGAAATTCAACATCAAGAGTAAGGCTATAAACTTTAGAAGCAGTTTGCCAAACTTTTCCTAAACATATTTATTAAAAGCAGTTTGTTTACTAATAAAGTCCTTCAACATGACTTCAAGATCAGAGGGTGCACTTCTATTGTTGATCTAGGAATTAAAATATGAATTGCCATAAAAATTACCATTATTAGAAGGATGTGGCCTACAATTGTTACTACCAAAATTTTATAAGCATTGTTGTTGAAATTATTGCTTTTAATGAAGTTCAAATCAACATGCTCTTCTTGAGCAACCAAAGAAGCTAACAGAATATTATTTGGATCAACATGAGCTTTACCATTAACAATCATAGACATAATAATATCAATCTTATCACTCAAAAAGGAGGTTTCTTCAACAGAATTTACCTTCTTACCTTGTGGAGCTCTCTCGGTGCGCCATTCAGAATAATTTATCATCATATCATCAAGGAGTTTTGTTGCAGCCCCCAAAGTAATGGACATAAAGGTACCTCTAGCAGCTGAATCCAGAAGGTTTCTTGAAGAAAAATTCAGTCCTGCATAAAAAGTTTGGATGATCATCCAAGTAGTCAGCCCATGAGTGGGACAATTATTTGCCAAAGATTTCATTCTTTCCCAAGCTTGAGCAACATGTTCATTATAAAATTGTCTAAATTTCATTATGTCACTTCTCAAAGATATAATCTTAGCAGGAGGATAATATTTTCAATAAAAGCATCTTTGCATTTAACCCAAGAATCGATACTATTTCTAGGCAAAGATAGCAACCAATCTTTAGCTGTCCCTCTCAAAGAGAAAGGAAACAATTTTAATTTTATAATGTCACCATCTAAATCTTTATACTTTTGCATCTCACAAAGTTCAACAAAATTATTAAGGTGAGAAGCAGAATCATTAGTACTAATACCATAAAATTGCTCTTTCATAACAAGATTTAACAAAGCAGGTTTAATTTCATAGAAACTTGCTTCAGGAGCAGGTGGAGCAATAGGTGTACAAATAAAATCATTGTTGTTTGTGTAAGTAAAGTCACACAACTTAGTGTTTTCAGAAGTACCTATTTTAGCAAAATTAAAACAGAGCAATAAAAATAAAAGCTATAATAGAAACTTTTTTTTTTGTGTTTTTGATATACTGAAGTAAACAAGACAAAGTAAAATAAACTAAGCAAAAAAGACTCCCCTTGTAGAAATCCTCTTTCTCCCCGGCAACGGCGCCAGAAAAAGAGCTTGATGAGCGCAGATTGCACACTGTTGGGGGACCCCAAGAGGAAGGTATGATGAGCACAGTAGCAAGTTTTCCCTTAGTAAGAAACTAAGGTTTAATCGACCAGTAGGAGAAAGGCGTGACTTCTGAAGATGTTGTTGGTTGACTTGTGGAAGGTCGCACTACCGGCGTCAGCAACAACATGGAACCTGCACACAACACAACCAAAATACTTTGCCCCAATTTACAGTGAGGTTGTCAATCTCACCGGTTTTGCTGAACACAAAGGATTAAATATATAGTGTGGAAAGAGATATTTGTTTGTAGTGGAATTAAAGAGAACAGTAAAGATTTGTTGCCGTGGGAGTTGGCAATAACAAGAACAGGTATTTGAAGTGTAAAAGAAAGGACCGGGGTACACAGTTCACTAGAGGTGTCTCTCCATAAAGATAAATAACATGCTGGGTGAAAAAATTACAACTGGGCAATTGACAGAATAAAGATCATACATGACAAGATGATTACTATGAGATTCGTTTGGGCATTACAACATAATACATAGACCATAATCCAACTGCGTCTATGACTAATAATCCACCTTTCGGTTATCATCCGAACCCCTTCCAGTATTAAGTTGCAAGCCATAGATTATCGCATTCAGCAACGTGTGTAAAGTAAATAATAGAATTATCCTTGGATAAAGCATTGTTATTTTATCCCTACTAGAAACAGCACATCTACAATCTTAGAAGTTATCGTCACTCTTCTAGAAAACTAGAGGCATGAACCTACTATCGAGCATAAATACTCCCTCTTGGAGTCACAAGCATTTACTTGACCAGAGTATCTACTAGCAACGGAGAGCATGCAAGATCACAAACAACATATGAAAAGTATAGAATCAATCTCAACATAGTATTCAATATTTATCGGATCCCAGTAAACACAACATGTAGCATTACATAAAGATGATCTTGATCATGATAGGCAGCTCACAAGATCTAAACATGAGGCAAAAATTGGAGAAGACAACCATCTAGCTACTGCTATGGACCCGTAGTCCAGGGGTGAACTACTCACGCATCACTTCGGAGACGGGCATGGCGATGTAGAGGCCTCCGGTGATGATCTCCCTCTCCGGCAGGGTACCGGGAAGAGCTTGAGACCCCTCCCGAGCTAGGGTCTACGATGGCGGCCGCGACGGAACTTTTCTTGGATGGAGGCTCAGGTGTTTAGGTTTTTCCCGAGATCGTGAATAAATAGGCGGAAGGGCGAGGTCGGTGGACACCTGGGGGACCCACACCACTCCATGGCGCGGGCTCACCCTTGGTCGCGCCATGGGGTGGTGTGGACGCCCTATGGCGCCCCTCCGTCTCTCCGTCGGACTTCGTTTTCATTACGGGAAAATATTAATTTCGGCTTTTGTTTCGTCCAATTCCAAGAATATTTCCTGTACAACTTTTCTGAAATAAAAAATAGCATAAATCAGGGAATTTGCACTGTGGCATCTTGTCAATAGGTTAGTGCCGGAAAATGTATAAAAATGCAACGAAGTGTAAACAAAACATATAGGAATTGTTATAAAATAAGCATGGAGCATCAAAAATTATAGATACGTTTGCAACGTATCAAAGTACTAAGCACATGTCTTATGGCAACAAAAGAGTCCATACCTCTGAATCATAGGTTCGTCTTCAGGAGGCGAGGGCGATGGTGTAGCAATTTCGCCGTCGCGGCAACCTAGCAAGTTTCTTAAGCGCCGCAACTTCTGTGCAGTGCACTGTATCATGGAATTCAGGGTTAGAAAGTCGCCAAATGCAATAACTTACCTTCAAAGTTGGTAACCATACTTAACGAAATTCCGCAGCGGTGAGCTAGCATTTTCATATTTAATTAAGGTTGTTATCCCAAACAACTCACACTCCTCAACATGCTTTTTGATCTCGGACCGCTGTGACAAACATATCGTAAACAATTTGAACGAACACATGCCAATATGGATGTTGAACTAGCTAATGAGAGAGTTTATTACCACAAAGTTTGGGGAGGAAGCAATAGAAGTCGATCTCCCTCCTCGAACAAGCCTGTTGTACTGGCTTTGCGCAACTTCATCGAACATGATGGGCTCGTCCAACATTTCTTTCTCGTACGCGTGGTTCACTAACTCGATACGCGTGCTATCCAGAAACCAACGGAGATTGTTGTTGAAAGCAATATCGTCATACGGCGTAACCTCGACATGTCCGCCATTCCGTACCATGTCCAAACAATGCTCGAACGCTGTCACGTGATTCCTGTGATGGTCAGGCTAATTCTGGATCTTCCTCTGCTGCTTCCTATCAAGCCTGCAAGACATTGGAGAACATGTTTATACAATGAATTGAATAGAACAATGGACAAAGTAAGCTGCTCGAATATCAACAAGTTTAGCTATGGAGCGCGCGGTCCGTGTCTTGCCAGTCAGGTGGGCATTCCTGAAACAACCCAAACTATCTCATCACTCTGTGCGGCATGTGGTATTCAACCGCCCACATGCATATGAGTGGGCGACGCATACGCCAGAAACCCGCCTCCTCCAAGCACTTGGGGCTGAGGTCTCCCATCATCGTGGCAAAATGGTAAATGTTGCCATATGGCTCCCAATCCACCTACAACATACAAAGATTTCAAACATTACAATATGGCAGTGGAATTTACGGCTAAGATAGCAAAAGAGTGATGGCTTCAGAAAGGTTACCTGCTTAGAGGTAAGATTGTCCAAATCCTCAGTATACTGCTTGTACATGACAGTTGGATCGTTCTTCATCTCTGAGACATTGTCCAACTAGTATGCCCAAGTTGGTTCCCGATTAAGGTTCTCGGAATGAGGCCATGGCCTCTTATTGTAAACCCCTGGCCGCCCAACAGGTAGGCGTTCCCACCTCCATACATAAATTAGGAGCTGGCATCCACCAATACCCATAGTACCAGTCCTGCGGAAAGCATCGTCCAACTGCGCATGTACGATATTTGGTTAGTACTTTGTCTACCATACTACTATACAATAATAGTAAAGATAGCAAATTTTTACCTGACGGTACAGGCAGGCAAGTGTCGCTGTTCCCCAACTCCACATGTGCTCCAACACTGTCAGCGCCTTGAGCCAACACCAATGAGCCAACTTCCCACCACTGTCAGCAAAGAGAGTCCTGGAAATGACATACCACAAATACACTCAGGTGTATGTCCTGACAACGTCCTGGTTTGCCCCAGCGGGGCATCGATCAAAGTTATTCTTGATCCACTTGTAATTTGCGCCCGCGGGAGCTCTATCTTTTTTATTTGGTGGCTCCGAAGGAGCCATGCCAATAAGGTCCTCCATTTGCTCGTGCCACCCATCGGATGATGTGTTCATACACAGTGGCTCGCTCTGAATAGGAAGACCAAGGATCATGGAAAGATCCTGAAGAGTAGGGGTCATCTCGCCGGCCCTCAAGTGGAAGGTGTGCGTCTCCGGCCTCCACCGGTCGACAAGCGCGGTGATTGCCGCGGCGTTCATGTTCGGCGGCCCCCTCCTTACAAGTGAGATGAACAGGAGAAGACCGGTAGGCTTGATGTGCTCCGTGCACCGCTCGTCATACGGCATGTCACGCATTCTGTCGTGGTAACGAATCTTCAAGGGCTCAAGGACCTACAAGCAAATACAGACACACAATATTATGCCATATCCAATCCAATAAAACTAGAGGTGTTAAAAAAAATATTAGTACCTTCCCTAGGTCCGCGATATGATAGGCCTGGTATTGCATGTCATAGTAATCATCTAGGAGCCACACCACCCTACATTTTTTCACAAATACACACAATAAGAACTACCATATTATCCCCATACATGTTCTAAATTTGTGTTTTCCTAACAAATATGAGCCATTCCTAAGCAAATACTAGGCATATGTAAGACAATAGAATTCATTTCCTAAGCAAATACTATGCATATGTAAGACAATAGAATGCATTTGCTAAGCAAATATTAGGCATTTCAACACATACATACATACATACATAGGGTTTCAACACATACATGTAAAATTTCATATCTAGGGTTCCAACAAATCTATGGCTCAAACACATACATACATGAGGCTATGGATTTCAACACATACACTGCAATATAGATTTCAACAACCAAAATTTCAAATCTAGATTCCATGTCTAAATCAAATTAAATCGGAGCAAATCTTGAATGAATCGAAGGGAATCAAAGGGAATACCTTGAGGATTGGATGGGGATCGATTTGGCCGCCCAGATCTATCGAATCAGTGGAGGATTTGGTGGGGGGCGGAGGAGAGGTGGCTGACGGCGGCGGTTCCTGGCGAGCAGAGAAAAAGGAAGAGAGAAGAAGAAGAGGCTCGGGCTCGGGCTGGGGCGGGCTCAGACGCCACACATAACTGAATGTGTGGCGCCCTTTCGAGCGGCGCCACCCATGGGGCCACACGCCCTGCCATGTCTGCTAGTCAACGGTGCGCAGCGTTAACCACGCCACGTCGGCTCGGATGTGTGGCTCGGATGTGTGGCGCCGTTCGCATGGACGCCCCACAGACATGTGTGACGGCACTCGTAAAGGCGTCACATAAAAGGTTGTTAGTCCGTGCTTTTCTTTGCCAAAAGGGTTATTTCTGTCAAAATCGCCGATGTGTGCACGATGTTCCTCAAATGGCAAATGACCTCATGTTTTTTTCACGTTATATTTCCTGTCCAGAAGAAAACTTGTGAAGCTGGCAACAAGGCAGGCCTTCGTGCAGCTCGTGCCATCATAGAAGAATGCATCTGGTTGAACGGTACTCCGAGACATGGATGCAATAAACTAGCTTACTCTTATCCTAACATCTTCAACGAGACGAGCTGTTTTATATGTTGAGATATATGAGATTATATTGGAGCAGGTAGAGAACTGGACAAATTCTCGTGGACCAACCATATGAAAACGTGTCCAAACTGTTCTTTACTACTGATGAGTACTACAATCTCTGGTTTGGCATGACCCGTGATGAAGCCACAGAGATGAAACTTTCATCTCTTCGTTCCTATGTGAGCATAATATATATGAGCCCATGCTCTACATGGACACCTTCCCGATCTATGACTACGGTGTGGTCGCAGTGGCAGCAAGACTTGCAGTAACCTGGACCAGCACCAAGAAAGAAGCACCGGCTGCTGGAGGTCGAAGAATGGCACTTGTTTTATTTATGCTCCTTGATGGCGACTCTCCACTTGCACGCCCTAGCAGCTAAGGACCAGTTCCTGCTGGCTCGGATAGCTGGAAATTGCAACGGGTAACAAAGAATGTTCTACGTACCCACCTACACCTTCCTCCCTGAAGCCATGGGCATGTATTGTAGAACTGAAAATGTGGAGACAATAGGCAAGTACGCCCGGAGATAGACATAGACATTTCTCTCTGAAAACGGGTACCCGGCTTTAGCTAGAGTTGATCATAGATTCATAGTGCGTTACATTGCTGCATGTACATTTATTTTCATCCATCGAACGATTATACCCACTCTTCAACATTTGATGTGTGTACTTCTCAACTTTTACAAATGAGCAAGGGCAACGGGAAGTGCAGAATTTGAGAAAACTTTCACAATTTTTGACACCTCATGCATACTGTAGAAATGTCTATTAGTTACGACAAAGCTGGGCAATTCCCTTGGTGGAAAAAAACATCTAAAACTACCATAGTCTAGTCTTGGATCAGATATTTTGTTGGAACCATAAACTGTTTCTCCATTGCGATATTTACTGAAAGATTCTAAAATACATACAAACACAATATTAATTTAAGTTTAGTTGTAATGCTTGCCGTTCTGGGTTTTATTAATTTAAAGATGGGCTATGTGAGCCTTATGTTTACAGAAACACACTATACTGCACCAAATTGACAAGCGTTATTTTGTGTCTAAATGTGATTTTATCGTATTTTTATAAAATGCTTTGATCGAGCCCAAATTTAGTTCATTGAAATGTCCCAACCTAAATTGTTTTTCAAACTCTTAAGCCCAAATGTTTCCCTTTTAGCGATGTTATATTTATAAAAATCGACACCTCAAATTATATGATAGTGAACTTCACATGGCAATGTTTAATATTGTTAATGTTACTAGAGATATAATAATAAAAAAGTATATTTAATATAGTGTGTTCAAATTTGTACAGGAGAAAATAGTTTAGATTTAAACATATTAGCTTGTAACAAAATAAAAATATTTATTATAAAATCGTCATATGCTATTTCTATTAGCCCATTATCTGTCGGTAGCATCAAATACCATTACCAAATGTTGATTTTCTCTGTTTGCTCAAATTGTTAAGCAGTCATCACAACGAGACAAAATAAAAATAGGAGACTGAAAATGATATTTTTCATGTTAAGGTGCTGAGATTTATTTCTCTAACCTTTAATTTTTGCAATATAAATCAAACGAAGATACTATGAGCAATAAAATTTTGAAGTAAATAATTTGGCAACAACTTTGGTGGTTAACCGTTCCCAATTTTGGTGTCGGCTTTTCCGTACTTGCGAATTAAGGAGTGTCAAGTCCTCTTAATGAGGGTTGTCGATTAAGATGAACTTATTTCAGCCACAATCTTGACTCTTTTCGTTGGGTTTAGTCCCACACCGAAGGATGCCCGTCTAGTCTTTGTATGTGCGTGTGTGGTTACACTTCTTATTGGCAATTCGTCGTATGTAAGAGTGACAACCCGAAATAGAAACAATTGCATGATTAGACTAGCTAATCTGGCTCATGCATGGGAGGCCAATCACTAGTAGAAAACGGTACGTCCGGAGGCCCTGCGAGCAATAGTCCCGGTCACCTTATGAACCGGGACTAATGTGAGCATTACTCCCGGTTCGAGCGGCGAGGATGACGCATGGATCAGGGCATGCATGATGCCATTTGAGTTCACACAAAACAAGATCTATGTGCAAGAGGTCTATGTTGGTTTGCTTTCCCTTTTTATGCACAAGATGTGCTCGATGAAAGTCTGAGAGAATGATGCCACTTGAGTTCACACAAAACAAATATGATATGAAGTGCCTGAACCACACTTAAGTTTTCTCCTCTTTTTTTCCTTCTAGATTGAGGCTAACAACTTTATCATTTCATTCGCCATTGATAAAATGCATGTGTCTATGTACATCTCTTCTCTATTCATGACGTTCCGTAATGGTTTTTGATCAACTTAATTATATAATGCAGATGAACCGGCAATGGATGTACGGTGACCGATGTAGTACCAAGTTCATTACGAGCCTGAAATATTTTATCGGTGTGTCTGAGGAAAACAATCAGGATGGTTTTATGTGTTGTCCATGTGTTGTATGTCAGAATAAGAAGGATTACTATTCCTTGATAACCCTTCACACCCACCAGATTCGGTCCGGTTTCATGCCCAGCTATAATTGTTGGACCAAGCACGGAGAAAGAGCGGTTATGATGGAAGACAATGAAGAAGAAGAGGATGATGGAAACTATTATATGTTCCCTGAATACGGTGAGAGTACACCGAGGGAAGTTGAAGATCAACAGGCATCAGATGAGCCCACTGATGATCTTGGTCGGGTCATTGCTGAAGCAAAGAGAGACTGCGAAACTGAAAAAGAGAGGGTTGAAGTTCGAGCAGATGTTAGAGGGTCACAAAATATTGTTATATCCAAATTGCGAAGATGGCCTGAAAAAGCTGGGTAGCACATTGAAATTGTTGCAATGGAAGGCAGCGGTGTGACTGACAAGGTATTTGAAAAGTTACTGAAAATATTGAAGAAGCACCTTCCAAATGGTAACGAATTGTCCGCTAGTACGTAAGAAGCGAAGAAGGTTGTCTGCTCTCTAGGATTAGACGTGCAGAAGATACATGCATGCCCTAATGACTTCATCCTCTACCGCGGTGAGGAGTACGAAAATTTGGATGCATGTCCGGTATGCAGTGCATTGCGGTATAAGATCAGATGAATGACCCTGGTGACGTTGAGGGCGAGCGCCCTAGGAAGAGGGTTCCTGCCAAGGTGATGTGGTATGCTCCTATAATACCACTGTTGAAACATTTGTTCAGAAACAAAGAGCATGCCAGGTTGTTGCGATGGCACAAAGAAGACCGTAAGAAAGATGCGATGTTGGGACATCCCGCTGATAGGTTGCAGTGGAGAAAATCGAGAGAGCGAGAGAGAGAGAGAGAGAGAGAGAGTTTCTGGACTTTATAGATGACGCAAGGAACTTAAGGTTTTCTCTAAGTACATATGAAATGAATCCTTTTGGAAAGCAGAGCTGCAGTCATAGCACCTGACCTGTGACTCTATGTATTTATAACCTTCCTCCTTGGTTGTGCATGAATCGGTAATTTATTATGATTCCAGTGCTCATCCAAGGCCCGAAGCATCCTGGCAACGACATTGATGTGTAAGTAAATCCATTAATTAAAAAACTTCTACAGTTGTGGGACGTAAAAGGTGTACGTGTGGGATGAGCACAAGAAGGAGGAATTTGACCTATAAGCCACTACTAGGAAAATTATAGGTAGAAACGTATTCTATGGTGCACCAAAAAATATGCTCCACATAAATTATTTCTGTGGCGCACCAAAAAATATGCTCCACAAAAATTTCTAATTTTTGTGGCGTATGTAGGACTGGTGCGCCACAGAACCTCCAGGAGGCCCACGCGGGTCCAACACTGCATATGGACGAAGGGAATTCTGTGGCGCATTTGCCCACAAGCTCCACAGAAAGTCAAAATAATGTGGCGCATGTTGGTACATGTGCCACATAATTCCTTGTGGGGGGCCCACCACTGACTTCACGAGGGCACAATTATGTGGCGCATATGGAAATATGCGCCACAGAAGTCCAAATTTCTGTGGCGCATATTGCCATATGCGCCACAGAATGTGGACAGTGTTTTTGCTCCACACCCAACTCCACCGCCCCCACTAGATCATCTTTTTTAGCTCTATAAAATAGAAAAGAAATAGATAGAAATTTCAAAAAAAAAACCCTTCGAGGTGCCCATGTATTATGTCATGTAGTACCACTGAGAATTAACAAACATGAATTTCAACTTTTTTTTGCAAAATTGCGTTACAAAATCATCAAACTAGATTTCTGATTGCATACGAACTCGAAAAAAGACACAATATATCAAAATGACCGGGAGAAAATTCTACATCCGAATTCACCCGGGTTTACCCGGTTAGCATATTTTTAGAATCGTCAAATTCTTAAAGAGTAAAAAGATACGACAAATTCAAGATTTTTCCTGCAAAAATAAAAAAATCGAAAAAAAATCTGTGGCGCACCATATGGACATGCGCCACAGAATTCGTAGCTCGAATTTTGAATTTCAGAGGTGCTATTCTCCTCCTCCTCCTCTTCTCCTCCACTTGTCCTCCAGTTCTCCTCACTTTTCCTCCTCCTTCTCCACTTCTCCTACCTTCCTCTCCCTCCTCCTCCTCCTCCTCCTCCTACGGCTTCCTCCTCCGGCGACCACCACCACCACCACCTTCTCCTCTTCCGACGACGACCACCACCACCACCTTCTCCTCCTCCTCCGGCAACCACCACCACCACCTTCTCCTCCTTCGACGACCACCGCCACCACCTCCTCCTCCGGCGACCACCCACCACCACCACCTCCTCCTCCACCTCCTCCTCCTCCTCATCCACCACCACCACCACCTCCTACTCCTCCTCCTCCACCACCACCTCTACCTCCACCACCACCACGACCACCTCCTCCTCCTCCTCCACCACCACCACCACCACCTCCTCCGGTCGGCCTCCTCCTCCTCCTCCACCCACCCCACCCCACCCACCCACCCAACTACTCACCTTCTAGCGAAATTCCAAAAAAACCGGCGAAATTTCGGTGGCCCCAGATTTAGATCTAGATCTAGATCTGTCCGCCATTTTTTTAAAATTCAAAAAAAATTATATGGTGCACCACTGCTAGGTGCGCCACAAAAGTTTTCCGTGGCACATTCCTACATGGTGCGCCATAGAAGTTTCAAAAATTATGTGGCGCATGTACATATGCGACACATAATTCAAATATTTGTCGCGTGACAACTGTGGCGCAAGGCATATGCGCCACAGAAGTCCAAAAAGGTGCGCCACAGAAAAGTTGTTTCCTAGTAGTGAGTGTTGTTGTTTGTAACCATCAATGATTTGCTTGCTCATAGTAACCTTTTAGGATAGATAGACAAGGTATACAATGCATGCACACACTGTTTATATGAGACTGAAAGTATATATTTGGATAAATGTAAGAAGGTTGTGTACCTAGGGCATCGTCGATTCCTTCATGTCAGGCATCCTGTAAGAAAAAAAGGAAAGCATTTCAAAGGCGAGGAAGATCACTAGAAGAAGCATATCCACCGTACTGGTGATGATGTATTTGGTATGGTCAAGGATCTAAAAGTAATGTTTGGGAAGGGACATGGCGGACAATCTATTCCGGATGACGATGTCAAACATGTGCCCATATGGAAGAAGAAATCCATATTTTGGGAGCTACCCTGTAGGGAAGTCCTAGAGGTCCGCTCTTCAATCGACATGATGTACGTGACGAATAATCTTTGCGTGAACCTGCTAGCCTTCCCGTGGCGTGTATAAGAAGACAAAAGATACACCGGAAGCACGCCAGGACCAGCAACGTATGAAAGAACGAGACATCGTGCATCCAGATAACAAGACGAATAAAGGACGTTATTACTCCAGCTACGCTCTTAGAAAACCAGAGGAGGAAATATTTTTTGAATGTCTGAGTAGTATCAAGGTCCCGTTTGGCCTCTCATCGAATATAAAGAAAATAATAAATATGGCAGAGAAAAAAAATTCCAGAATCTAAAGTCTCATGACTGCCATGTGGTTATAACGCAATTTCTTCTGATTGCATTGAGGGGGCTTCTACCGAAAAACGTTCTAGTACCTATTGAAGCTATCTGCATTCCTCAATGTAATTTTTCAGAACGTAATCAATCCAGAAATTCTACCAAGGTTGTAGAATGATGTGGTCCAATGTCTTGATATTTTAGTTGGTTTTCCCACCATCCTTCTTCAATATTATGATGCATCTCCTGGTTCACCTAGTCAAAGAGATTGCCATTGTTCCCATTTGAGAGGTTCATGGGAGTCTTAAAGAAATATATTCATAACCGTGCTAGGCCAGAAGGAAGCATCTCCAAGGGCTATAGAACAGAAGAGGTCACTGAGTTTTGTATTGACTTTATTCCCGACCTTAAGCCGATTATTGTTCCTCAATCGCGGCATGAAGCGAGACTGAGTGAAAAAGACACGCTAGGGAAGAAAGCAATAATAAGTACATACGAGCATTCTTTTACTCAAGCACACTACATAGTTCTAAAAAGTTCCACCTTGGTGGCTCCGTATATCAATAAACACAAGAATATTGTACGATTCCAATACCTGGGGCAGTTTGACGATTGGAATACACGTGAACACATGGCGACTTTTGGCGGTTGGTTGCAAACATATCTCATGAATGTCACCACTATTGGAGATCAGCTGTATTTGCTGGATAGGGCACCATCTTCGATTGTATTGACTTTCCAAGTGTATGAGGCAAATGGGAATACATTTTACATGATCTCCCAAGATAAAAAGAGCACCAACCAAAACTGTGGTGTCTGCATTGATGCAACAAATAACAAAGGGAAAAAGGAGACATATTATGGTTACATAGAGGAGATATGAGAACTTGACTATGGACATTGTTTTAAGGTCCCTTTGTTTCGATGCAAATGGGTCAAGCTAACAGGAGGCGAGGTTCAGGTAGACAAGTTGTACGGAATGACAACGGTGGATCTCAAAAATCTTGGGTACAGAGACGAACCATTCGTCCTAGCCACTGATGTGGCTCAGGTTTTCTGTGTGAAGTACATGTCTACCAAACTGGAAAAAAGAAAAAATAAGCAAATGAATACATCATACGATGAGCCAAAGCGCCACATAGTTCTTTTAGGGAAAAGAAACATCGTGTTAGTGGAGAACAAGATAGACATGTCAGAAGATTATAATAAGTTTGATGAAACTCCGCCCTTCATAGTTAACGGTGACCCAAGCATCTTGTTAAATGATGAAGATGCTACATGGTTATGATCGATGCGATCGTAAGAAAGGGACATACACGGCCTCCAAGGCATTTTAGGAAACAAGTGACTATATGTATTAAATGAGCAAATTTTTGGCACACATGTGTATCTCAACATGACAATCTGTCCCATTCCTTTTGGTGTAATAATGTAACTGTATGTAATGTATTAAACCCTCACTAGCTCTAGCTTCCTCTTTGTCCTCCTCCTCATCTTCATCCACCTCACACTATGAAGCCATCCTTCTCGTACTAGGAGAACCGACACCCTAAACCCTCACTAGCTTTGGTTTCCTCTTCTTCTTCCTCCTCCTCCTCATCTTTATTTGCATCATACATTATGAAGCCATCCTTCTCGTACTAGGAGAACCGGCACCCTAAACCCTAACCCTAAACCCCTCACTAGCTCTGGCTTCCTCTTCTTCCTCATCATCGTCTTAATCCGCATCATCCACTATGAAACCATCCTTCTCAAACTAGGAGAACCAACACCCTAAACCCTAAATCCTCGCTAGCTCTAGCTTCCTCTTCTTCCTCCTCCTCATCTTCATCCGCATCATCCACTATGAAGCCATCCTTCTCATACTAGGAGAACCGACACCTTAAACACTAAACCCTCGCTAGCTCTGGCATCCTCTTCCTCCTCCTCACCTTCATATGGATCATCCACTATGAAGCCATCCTTCTCGTACTAGAAGGACCTGGACCCTAATCCCTAAACCCTAAACCCTAGCTTGGTCTGGCTTCCTCTTCCTCCTCCTCCTCATCTTCATCCGCATCATCCACTATGAAGCCATACTTCTCGTACTAGAGAACCGGCACCGTAAACCCTCGCTAGCTTTAGCTTCCTCTTCCTCCTCCTCCTCATCTTCATCTGCATCATCCACCATGAAGCCATACTTATCATACTAGGAGAATCGACACCTTAAACCCTAAGCCCTCGCTAGCTCTGGCTTCCGTTTCTTCCTCCTTCTCATCTTCATCTGCATCCACTATGAAGCCATCCTTCTCATACTAGGATAACCGGCACCCTAAACCCTCGCAAGCTTTGGCTTACTCTTCTTCCTCCTCCACATTTTCATCTACATCATCCACTATGAAGCCATCCTTCTCGTACTAGGAGAACTGGCACCCTAAACCCTCACTAACTTTGGCTTCCTCTTCTTCCTCCTCATCATCTTCATCCGCATCATCCACTATGAATCCATCCTTCTCGTACTAGGAGAACCGGCACCCTAAACCCTAAACCCATCTAGTCCCCTAAATAAAAAATACTGAAAAATCCCCTAAATTCAGGAATATTAGAAAATCCCCTAAATAAGAATTATTAAATAATTAAATTTTCATAAAAATAAATTATATTTTTATTAGTTAGATATTTATTTTCTGAACATTTTGATATGCTATATGTATTTTTTTGATATGTAATTATTTCACTATGCATTTTGCAAGGTTGATTAGAGTTTCACTATGCAATAAAGCGGGAATCACATTTCACACTAAAAATTCAAAAAAAAATCCAATAGACCCTTTAGTCCTAGTTGGCAATACCAACCGAGACTAAAGGTGGCCTTTGCGCGCCAACTAAAAGCCGCTGACAAAAAATACTTTAATCCCAGTTGGTGGCTCCAACCTGGACTAAAAGGTCTTTAGTCCCGGTCCATAGCTCCAACTGGGACTAAAGGCCTCTAGTACATAACCGCCCTGCCTTTCCCTCTCCGCGCAGATCACTCGACGCAGAGAAGGACCAGAGCCACCGCCGCGACTCCGTCTGATGATGTTGGGATTCCAAGTGCAGAGTGTTGTGTCAGCAGAGTATTTTCCCCACAAGGGTGACTCGAGGGTTTATATCGAACTCTCGGGGAATGGAGCAAAGAGTTGTCTCCCCCTCTCTTCTTCTAGCAATCCTGCAAAACAAATTAAAGCCTTGTGTCCCCAACTCCACCGTGTTGATGTCAAGCAAAAGGTTTCGTGTAAGTAAAAGTAAATAAAGTAGTAACTGAAGTAAAGTAAACTAAGCAACTGAAATAAACTAAATAAAAGCGGTAAAGGTTTGTCTCTTTTGGGGTTTTGAGTGCAAATAAGAAAGAAAAGTATTTTTGTATTTTGGGATTAAAATAGTGCTGCAAATAAAAATAACATAAAAGTGATGGAAAGGTGTTTCTTATGATTAAAATTGGATCGGGTCTCATGGATTCACTTGACTATTCTCTCTTTTAATTTGTAATTGATAATAGCAATTCATCAATGAGATATGAAGAAAATAACTATAACATGTATAAGATACACATTCATATGGGCATCACGTCCTAACATAGAGATGATGCAACACATCTCTCTTATACTCCACAAGATAGGAATAACTTCAAGCAATCTTGTACTAAGAATTAATAGAGTATAGCCATAAGTACTTTAACATGATGTTTGAATGTCAAATGTGCTACCTTGAACAAACAAGATCATTAGTTTTGTCACGTAATGAACATAGCACATGCATTCACTTTATCCCTAGTGAGATAGAAAAAGAAAAGGCAAAGACATAATAGATCATGAATTTGTTGTCACTATTCAATCACTAAGACCCTGCTGTTCCATCTAACACACATATCACCCCACGCACGTTCTTGCATACAAGTTGGATAAAAATCAATACTTAAGAACGGGGTATATAATATGCATCTATCAATACATCTTACACAAAGTATAGCAAAATCTAATAGCATCATATCATAGAATAAATATCCACCACATAGGTATTACAAATATGATCATAATCATGTTGGGAAGCTCATATGGTACTAAGAACTATGAAGAATATGAGAGAAATAGATCAAGCTGCTGCCACAAACCCGTAATATGGAGGTGGACTACTCCCCCTTGATCATGGTGATGACGAGGAAGACGTTGGAGAAGGTGGAGATCCCTCCGGCGGCGGCTCCGACGGAGTTTCCCCCTCCAATCTTCGCTGATGCAGCCTCAATTTTCATGTTCCGGTGTTTCTGCGGTGCTCTCCTCCCGAGAACTCTTGGGGCCATATATATAGTGGTTTTATGTCAAAATACGCCGGTGGGCGAAAGAATCAAGCGATTTAGATGATCGACGGCCAAAAGAGCCTGGGTGGCAGGGGCCATGTTACTTCTCCTGATGAAAAAATAGCTCAATTTGACTATGTATAGGTCTCTGAAAGTGAAAAATACACAAAGCGGGAAATTCCCGTTCTTCTTAATTATAAACCAAATAAAGGGGATCATTGGTAAATACCCATAAATCAATGTAAAACATGGTTTTGTCATCATATATGTTGCAAATATGTGGGAATTCGTTCTAATAAAGAACAAAGTTCATGTATGCATTTTACATGCATCACTGTCAGGCTGCCCAAGTATGTGGAGTCCGACTTATATGCAAGAACATGTGTTGGGTGATGTGTGTGTTAGATGGAATAGCATGGTTTTAGTGATTGAATAGTGACAACAACTTCATGATCTATTATGGTTTTGCCCTTTTCTTTTGATATCTCACTACGGATAAAGTGAATGCATGTGCTATGTTTGTGACGTGATAAAAGTGATGATCTTGTTCGATCAAGGTAGCATATTTGACATTCAAACATCATGTCAAAGTACTTGTGGATATACTCTGTTAATTCTTAATACAAGATTGCTTGAAGTTTTTCCTGTCTTGTGGAGTATAAGAGAGATGTGTTGCATCATCTCTATGTTAGGACATGATGCCCATATGAATGCTTATCATACACATGTTAAAGTTATTTTTGCTCATATCTCATTCATGAATTGTTATTGTCCACTGCAAATTAAAAGAGAGAATAGTCAAGTGAACCCATGAACATCAGTCCAGTTTTAATCATAAGAAACACCTTTCCGTTACTTTATCTTACTTTTTATTTGTAGCACTCTTTTTATCCAAAAATACAAAAATATTTATCTTTCTTATTTGCATTCAAAACGCCAAAATAAACAAACCTTTACCGCTTTTACTTAGTTTACTTAATTTAATTGCTACTTTATTTACTTTTACTTACACGAAAGCTTGTGCTTGACAACCACATGGTGAAGTTGGGGACACACGGATTTATCTTATTTTGCAGGATTGCTAGAAGAAGAGAGTAAAAGATAACTCTTTACTCCATTCCCCGATAGTTCGATATAACCCTCGAATCATCCTTGTGGGGGAAATACTCTGCTGACACAACACTCTGCAGTCTGCACTTGGAGTCCCAACCTCATCACTTCCATGGAGCTCCTGGCTGATGATGATGCAGTGATGTTGGCTTCTCCCTAACCCGTGGATGATATCATTGAGAACGAAAATTGTGATCTGCATGTGAAAGTTGTGAACATATCCACGAAGGTGGCGGCCAGCTTTGCCTTACCTTTTGGACCTAGAACAACATACCATTGCTCTCCAGTTCTAGATGGCTATGCTGTTGTCGCCTTGTCGGGGTGGATGAAGTTGTGAAGGGATTTGAGCAGTTGAAGCTTGACTTCCCTGCAGGTGAAAGGGATCTGAATGAATTGGGAGAAGCCATTAAAGGCAATGTTCTATGGCGAAAGAAATACATCGTGATTCCAAATTGGAAGCCAATGCCACCGACTTCTTAGTGTAGCAATCCAGCTCAATCTCTGCAGCCTCAACCATCTCCGGTGATGAGGACATCCCATCTATTGATACAACCGCTGTACCTACAGCCACACAAATACAAGGATCAATCACTCGAGATCGTGCCAAACAACTTAACTATCAGGTACTTTCGTTTCTTGGAACTATTCCTCACATACATGAGAATATGATGCTGCCTAAATCAGATATGTTTGTTACTCTTAGGAATGATGGACCTAGCATGGATGAGAAGGACAAGCATTGGAGTATGATCACACATGAAGGAGATGGCAGCAAGCATTTGAGGATTCAAGATAACGTCGCAAGTGGAGATTTCAGAACTTTGAAGCCACCATAAGAAGAGATGAAGACATGGACGAAATATAGAGTTTTCCACTTCATAATTTCGTCCATAGCATAATATGGTGCTGCGTCACCTTTAGTTTTGGGTCAGGCCCATGTCATTTTCGCAGGAATTAAGTCAAGCACTTTTTAGAGTCCGTATTGAAGGGGGAAAGGCCTTCTAGGGTTTGGTTCGGCCACCATATGTATGGCTGGCCGAAACCCCACCTTTTACTCCTTTAAATACCCCCATAGCCATCACGTTTAGACTCGGATTTTGATTAGACTAAAAGTTAGCCATTGCTGCAACTCTGGTGTACTTCTTTTGAGGCCAACGCCCAGAACAATACCGACTATTCGGAATCCCACCTTTTCAATAAAGCTTTCATCTTTCATCCGCAATATTTTGATTGCATCATTAGTTCTTACTTGTTCTCGATTTCAGGTAGCAATTAAGACCCTCGCTGGTCAGGCTGATCGTGCATCCGCAAGATCAGTAACTCCCGGAGATTGTCCTAGCGATTGCATTGTCGCACGAGCTTTGCACGTGTAGTCGGATCGTCAAGCACGAACATCACCAACAAATCGACGCTATCATACTCTCATTGAAAGATCGGCCTCCTTTGCCTTATCAAGTGGTATCAAAGCTCAGGTTGCTCGGTGAGAATTTACAGTTTTCCTAGTGATTAGTCCTTGTATTTGTGTGGTTGTAGGTATAGCGATTGTATCAATAGATGGGATGTCCTCATCATCCGGCGTGTCTGCAGACTCCGCTGCGACAACAGACTATGTCGCCTCCACTGCCTCAGAAGACTCCACCGCCTACGCTGCTTTGGCAAAAGCGGAAGAGCATCGCCGCTCCGACGGCTACTACTATAGCTGCGTGGAAATCATTAGCTGCGAAGAAGGATCCTACCAAATTACCATACAACATGACTAATGAGGAAAACACCATTATTGTGTCTGCCGATGTGAAACACCAGCTTGCATCAAAATGCCCCCCACCCACCAAAGCAATATATACCACCGGGAAAAATTAAGTACTTTGTGTAAATGCTTGAGCGACCAAGGGCAGAAGATTTGCCATCTGACTATGACCGCTCTATTTTATAGTCACATGACGCGGATGTGGAGTAGTCGAGAAGTAGTAGTGCTAGCGGGAAAACAATTCCCCAGCTCGGAGAATAGAAAAACCAAGCATTTCCCTCCCCGTCAACGTGTTCTTCGATGATGATCCAGAGACGGCACGAGTAGTCGCACAAACGGCTAGACATCTTGGTACGAATGTTCAATACATAGGCAATGAAGACTTTCCCATGGCTGAATTAGCATAAAAATACCAGTACGGGAAGCCTCTCCTCAGACCTAACCAGCTCCCGCATCTACAAACACAAATGCGAAGATTGCATGACCGGTACCTGCAAGCCTCGGCAGAAGGGATCATCGTGCTCATCGCGACAGTTAGAAATGAGCATTACTTCTGTGGAAACGACGAGATACACATTGAGTTTGAAGAATTATTTCTGTTATTCAATCAAGATGACATCAACAAATCTCTCGTGAGTTGCTATTTTATGTAAATTATTTACTCCCTCCGATCCGAAAAAAGTGTCGGAAGTCATAGTATAATAACGTTTTACAGTAAACCCCTTCCAAATTAATCAAAACAAGATCAGCGACCATCACTTCTTCGAACAGAACAACGGCCGGGACCAGCCTCCTCCCCCCGGTCCAATCACATCCCATCCTCTCCGCAGGGGCAGAGTGCGGCGTCGAGGAGCAGATCCCCCTCGCGGACGCGGGCCACCGGAACTAGAGCGGGCAGCCGTAGGCGGCGGTCGATGACCGGCGCGGGGATCTGGGCCGCGTGCGGCTGGGGTGGTGGTGGCTGGTGATGGGGGAGCTGCGCCGCGTGTGGCTAGGTGGCGGCGGCCGGTGACCGGCGCGGGGAGCTGCGCCGCGTGCGGCTGGGGCGGTGACGGTGGCTTTGATGAGGAGGGAGGTGTGGGTGGGGACGGGCGTAGGCGGCTTTGAGGAGGAGAGGTGTGGGATTCGGACGTGTGTACGATGGGAGAGGTCGCGATGTGTGGTGTCTGGTTGGTTCCGTTTGGGAGTGCGGGTTAAGGAAAAAATAAAACTTGAGGGCTTGTTTGCAAAAGTGCCTTTCGGACACTTTTTCCGGATCGGAGGGAGTAATTATTTTTGTAAGTAAGTCTCCATGCCCAACTCGTTCATTGCATGAATAATTATCCTTGCTATATTATTTTGTACGCTATTCTGGAAAATGAAGATTCTCGTATGCAAAAGAGGACAATCTATGACCTTGGGTTCATTGACCCAAATACCGTTCATGAACTTACGGTAAAATACACCAAGGACATAGAGGATTACTTGCTAATGTTTTTCATATAACAAGAAAACCAAAACGTAAATACTATTTCCTTACAACTTCAAGTGAGTGTTACTGTCGTTTACACATTCGATTTCGCTTACTCGATGTTAAGTGTAATCCTCTGAGTTATGCGTGCACAGGTTCCACTTTATTCTGCTAACCATTCAGCTTGACAAAGGAATATTACTTGGCATGGACTCGAAACATAAACACCATGAGATGTGGGCGGACCTGGTTGAAATGATCCAGAGGTAATTTCAATCATTAACGTCCTATATCGGCATCTTCCGTTCATTTTCTGATATCAAGTAATAACTCATTTACTCTCTTTTTTTCCGGGCAGAGTTTGGAAACGGTTCATTAAAGCTGTTAGGGGTGAATGGAAAAAATAGCTTACATTTCGAGATCACAATGTAAGTAGTACTATAGCTAGGTCCACGCATCTCTTCGATTCTTGTCTCAATATCATTATCATGATTGATTATTATTTTGATTAAACTCTATTCTCGTAAAGTGTTTGAGACAGGAAGAGGGGAATAATTTATATGGATACTACGTTTACAAGTTCATTCGCCAGATGACTTGTCATCGGGGTGAGGGGGGAGGAGGGGAAGAATTCTACAACAACTTCATGTATGTAAACAATATTCACAATCTCATTTTATTACCATCAATTGTGTTGAGTTTCATCCATATATTGATCCCCTTCTTTAAATTAGATCGAACGTCTGCGGGACGGTCTCTTATCAAAGGATCGCGTAACCAACAGCCACCTCTCCTCCCTCCTGCACCCCACCTCCCAACCCTCGGGGACGGTAGCGCCGCCGGGGCGAAGACCCACGGGGCATGGCGGCGGTGGGGGCCCTTCCTCGTCGCTGTGTGATGAACGGCGGCCGGATCTCACCTCCTCGACGCATGGCGGAGCAGGCGCAGATCGGATGGGATGGGCGACGGCGTGCACTGCAACCCCTCCTCCCGCCGGCTGTCCCCTGGCGGACCGGCCGGCGCGGGTGGGTTGGGCGGTGGCGGCCTGTCTCCCTCCTTCCGTCGGCTCTCCCCCGCAGCACTCCGGCAGGGGCTGGTGGTGGGCGGCGGCCAGGCCCTCGGTCTGCGCCATGCCCTCACCCCTGCCTCTCGTTGGTGCGTGGAGGCGATCTCGGGATTCTTCCGCGACACGAGGGCGCCCGGGGCAGCAGCCTTGGGTTCGACGGAGGAGGTGGCCATCTTCTTCGCCGGAGAGGGTCGGCCTGCGGTTGGTGGTGGTGGATCCTTGATCTATCACCGCGATCCGGCGGCGAGATGGAGGAGAATGGAAGCCGGCGATGGTGTTGCCGGTAGACGGTTGGATTGGCCAGCCCGGGATGGTCGCCGACGTGGGGGTCCGACCTGAATAAAGGCGGCGGTCCTAGGGCATCTCTTGCGTGAAGAGGAGAACCTACCGGAGGCCTGGACTCGTGATCTGGCCGGGGGGTTGAGTTCCGGAAGGCTCCGCCGGCGAATGTAACAGTGCTTTGCCTGGAGTTTGCTGGATCGGAGGTATTCGGTCGTGCGCACCCATGCTTTTATTCCGATCGATTGGTTACGGGAGGGAGCGGCGCGAAGCTCTTTTTCTGTGTTGACATCAAGTGACTATGGATCCATGATGAAAGTCGGAAGAAGAGAATTTCATGAAGGCCGGAGGGGAGGACTAGCTAAGGGAGGTTCAAGTCTCCGCGCTGTTGAGGGGTTTGCTTGGTGTTCCGGGCTTCACAGCAGCGGTATGAAAATGGGGGCGACAACACAGGTGAAGTGCGAGTCTTACCTTTCGGGTGAAAACCCAAGGTCCGGCCTTAGTCGGTTGTGCACGGCAATGACCTTGGTGGAGGCATTGTTTTGAGAGCGGGGACTATATTCAGGGTGAAAACCCAAGATCTTTGATCGGGCGACGACGGTGTTTGAGCACTGTTCCCTTCCTGGAGGCGTCGTTTTTTGAAGAGTCTGTAATTCAGGTGTTTTCATGGCGGTGGATGTATTGCTGTTGTTAGGCCCGAGATACTGTAGCGGGACTTTTGTTTCTTAGTTTTCTTTTCCTTTTTTGGCCGTGTGCATCCGTGGTGTCATTAGGGTGGTGCGTTGTTGCAGAGGCTGGGTGTAATTGGTATCTCTTGATATTAATATATTCCCTTTATCGAAAAAATCAAAGGATCGCGTATGAGCAATTTCAGAGGAATTGGCGGGATTATTACTTAGGGAGGTCATATTTCCAAATGGAGAATACCATCGGGAATTTGTATTTATACAATAGGGATCGTGAGCGGACTTATATTGTATATGCATGAAGGTGTACTATATTCATGACGATGTCTATATTCATGATGATGTTGTGTAATGGTTTCTTCATTGGTGTATGTAGTAGCAGTTACCGACCGAAACTGATGTTCATTTTTCTATTAGTGAATCCATATAGATAGATGATCTGGTTTCAACGTGAATATAAGGAGCAAAGTACTAGACAATTCTCATGTACCAACCAGAACCAGGAAAACGTGAATGTAGTTTATGACTCACCTTCTGTTAGCCATGACGCAGCCGAGACACCGAGTCTACCTTGGTACGCAGTACACTATTCATGTTCCATCTAGATCGATCATCGATGCAATTATCTTCATGTGCATCCATGTAGTACAACTGTACCCAACATGGGGCATGGCTTTGGGTGTGCAAATTAAGAGATCAATAGGTGTCAGGTCAATTGCAGTGTTCGTTCATTGGAGCAATCATGTACATCACCATAGTGAAAAAGTGCGTGAACAAGATATATCGATTCTGTTGCCCGATGCTCCTAGCTAACTAGCTTGACTTATGACGGCGACGTGCAAGATATATAGATCGTCGGTAAATCACGATTTCTCCATGGAGCACCATCTGGTCGAGGACCAACGTCCACACGAAGCTTACTACCTGCCCGGTCGGCATCGGTCTCCTTGTCTCTTTTACTTTTAGCGAAAATCGATCCCCCCTCCTCTTTTCCTCTTCTTGAAATTGGAAATTGTTCTCCATCCTTCCTTGTCCTTCCCTCCTTGGAGCCACGGGGCGAGGCACGTATGAGCTGCGAACGTCAAATGGTGAACATCGACTGTTTTATATTTCCCTCTCTGAGAAAGGATCTCGTCAAAGCATGATCGATGACCGCGCTGATGGCTAACCGGTCCAAGCATGGAAGCGAAGCAAAGCAAAACCAAACCCTGCCATTCCCTCGATCTTCATGATACAGTCTCAAATGACATTCTCCCGTGTAGGGACTTCATGTGCATAAAACCATTCAGTTTCGTTGCATACCAATACGGCTAAAACTTAGAACATAATGAAACTGAATGAAATGTGGCTGTACAAATCGCAAAGCACGAAACATGCATGGGACCTCCCGCACGTGGAACAATGGCCACGTTCTTAGTCTGCCACTAGGCACTAGCCCATGGGAACAGAACCACGGGTGGTTTACTGTGCGTGGGTTCAGTACCGGAGAAACCTTCTACAGTTTGTGTCAAAAAGACATGGCAAAGGCATTGCAGAACACGAGAAATCCTTTGCCGTGTGTCGAAACACGGCGAAATATACACGGCAGAGATCGCCACGGTAAACAGGCTTTGCCGGTTGTTAATTTAGAAAATGGCAAAGACCTTTTGCCGTGTGTTTGTATTTGCACTTAGCTTCGAATTGATGGGTGAAGTTCATCTGACGGCAATCAAAAACTTTGTTGTGTCCAAAAACATACACAACAAATTTTAAACTTTGCCGTGTGTCTTTCCTCCCTGCATAAGGAAATGGTGGGAAACAAAGCCGGGAAGCAAATAATGGGATGATGAGGAAGAATGAACTCAAAGGCTTCTTTGCCGTGTGTGCATCCATTACACATGGCAATGCATGTCTTTGCCGAGTATATTCCCATTATGCACGGCACGTCTTTTCCGAGTATATTTCCATTACACACGGCGAATATTTGGTCGGGAAGCTCTCGACAACACAAGAAAAAAATGGCGGAAAATCACGCCTCGCATGGGAAGGTATGAGGCGATGTGGACACTCAGCAAAAGCCTTGCCGTCGTAACGGCTGCATGAAGGGCGGCCACTATGGCCACATGTCCCATAACTTTGTCGTGTGTCATTCTTTGTCGTGTCTTTTTTTTCCTTTAGTGTGTATTTTTCTTAGTGTGCCGTGACCAGAATATTGCCGTATTTTTTTATCTTTCGCATGATCAGAACGTTGCAGTGTGTTGTTTCCTCAGTACACAGGAAAACAATTTCTTTGCCAAGTTCCTCGGGATGTTGCACACGGCAAAGAGGTCGGGAACAACGTTTCTTTTTGGTAGTGGTTGAACTGAACGTTTTCACCGGGCCACCTTGATGGCGTGTATTTCACACGTTCGTTGGGCAACCCCAAGAGGAAGGTATGATGCGCACAGCAGCAAGTTTTCCCTCAGAAAGAAACCAAGGTTTATCGAACCAGGAGGAGCCAAGAAGCACGTTGAAGGTTGATGGCGGCGGGATGTAGTGCGGCGCAACACCAGAGATTCCGGCGCCAACGTGAAACCTGCACAACACAACCAAAGTACTTTGCCCCAACGAAACAAGTGAGGTTGTCAATCTCACCGGCTTGCTGTAACAAAGGATTAACCGTATTGTGTGGAAGATGATTGTTTGCAGAGAAAACAGTAAAAACAAGTATTGCAGTAGATTGTATTTCAGTAAAGAGAATTGGACCGGGGTCCACAGTTCACTAGAGGTGTCTCTCCCATAAGACGAACAGCATGTTGGGTGAACAAATTACAGTTGAGCAATTGACAAATAAAGAGAGCATGACAATGCACATACATATCATGATGAGTATAGTGAGATTTAATTGGGCATTACGACAAAGTACATAGACCGCCATCCAACTCGCATCTATGCCTAAAAAGTCCACCTTCAGAGTTATCATCCGAACCCCTCCGGTATTAAGTTGCAAAGCAACGGACAATTGCATTAAGTATGGTGCGTAATGTAACTAG
This sequence comes from Lolium rigidum, assembly GCF_022539505.1. Lineage (NCBI taxonomy): Eukaryota > Viridiplantae > Streptophyta > Magnoliopsida > Poales > Poaceae > Lolium > Lolium rigidum. The sequence continues at coordinate 116,617,435 of NC_061512.1, forward strand.
TGACTACATCCTTGAACATAGCACTAATGTTTTATCCCTAGTGGCAACAAGCACAACACAACTTTAGAACTTTTTGTCACTCGTCCTGGTGTCAATGCGAGGCATGAACCCACTATCGAGCATAAGTACTCCCTCTTGGAGTTAAAAGCATCTACTTGGCCAGAGCATCTACTAGTAACGGAGAGCATGCAAGATCATAAATAACACATAAGCATAACTTCGATAATCAACATAACAAGTATTCTCTATTCATCGGATCCCAACAAACGCAACATATAGAATTACATATAGATGATCTTGATCATGATAGGCAGCTCACAAGATCCGACAATGATAGCACAATGGGGAGAAGACAACCATCTAGCTACTGCTATGGACCCATAGTCCAGGGGTAGACTACTCACTCATCACTCCGGAGGCGACCATGGCGGTGTAGAGTCCTCCGGGAGATGATTCCCTCTCCGGCAGGGTGCCGGAGGCGATCTCCAGGATCCCCCGAGATGGGATCGGCGGCGACGGCGTCTCAGTAAGGTTTTCCGTATCGTGGCTCTCGGTACTGGGGGTTTCGTCACGGAGGCTTTAAGTAGGCGGAAGGGCAAGTCGAGAGGGGGCACAGGGGCCCCAGATGACAGGCGGCGCGGCAAGGGGGGCCGCGCCGCCCTAGGGTTTGGCTCCCCGTGGCCCCACTTCGTTTCGTCTTCGGTCTTCCGGAAGCTTCGTGAGAAAATAGGCTCCCGGGCTTTTATTTCGTCCAATTCCGAGAATATTTCTTTACTAGGATTTCTGAAACCAAAAACAGCAGAAAACAAGAATCGGCACTTCGGCATCTTGTTAGTAGGTTAGTTCCGGAAAATGCACGAATATGACATAAAGTGTGCATAAAACATGTAGATAACATCAATAATGTGGCATGGAACACAAGAAATTATCGATACGTTGGAGACGTATCAGCATCCCCAAGCTTAGTTCTCGCTCGTCCCGAGCGAGGTAAAACGATAACAAAGATAATTTACGGAGTTACATGCCATCATAAACTTGATCATACTATTTGTAAAGCATATGTAGAGAATGCAGCGATCAAAACAATGTGTATGACATGAGTAAACAAGTGAATCATAAAGCAAAGACTTTTCATGAATAGCACTTCAAGACAAGCATCAATAAGTCTTGCATAAGAGTTAACTCATAAAGCAATAATTCAAAGTAAAGGTATTGAAGCAACACAAAAGAAGATTAAGTTTCAGCGGTTGCTTTCAACTTGTAACATGTATATCTCATGGATATTGTCAACATAGAGTAATATAATAAGTGCAATAAGCAAGTATGTAGGAATCAATGCACAGTTCACACAAGTGTTTGCTTCTTGAGGTGGAGAGAAATAGGTGAACCGACTCAACATTGAAAGTAAAAGAATGGTCCTCATAGAGGAAAAGCATCGATTGCTATATTTGTGCTAGAGCTTTGATTTTGAAAACATGAAACAATTTTGTCAACGGTAGTAATAAAGCATATGCATCATGTAAATTATATCTTATAAGTTGCAAGCCTCATGCATAGTGTACCAATAGTGCCCGCACCTTGTCCTAATTAGCTTGGACTACCTGGATTATCACCGCAATACATATGCTTTAACCAAGTTTCACAAAGGGGTACCTCTATGCCGCCTGTACAAAGGTCTAAGGAGAAAGCTCGCATTTGGATTTCTCGCTTTTGATTATTCTCAACTTAGACATCCATACCGGGACAACATAGACAACGGATAATGGACTCCTCTTTTAATGCTTTAAGCATTTGACAACAATTAATTCTTTTCTCATTAGAGATTTGAGGATATTTGTCCAAAACTGAAACTTCCACCATGAATCATGGCTTTAGTTAGCGGCCCAATGTTCTTCTCTCACAATATGCATGCTCAAACCATTCAACTCAGTGTAGATCGCCCTTACTTCAGACAAGACGAACATGCATAGCGACTCACATGAAATTCAACAATGAGTTGATGGCGTTCCCCAGTAAACATGGTTATCGCACAACAAGCAACTTAATAAGAGATAAAGTGCATAATTACATATTCAATACCACAATAGTTTTTAAGCTATTTGTCCCATGAGCTATATATTGCAAAGGTAAATGATGGAATTTTAAAGGTAGCACTCAAGCAATTTACTTTGGAATGGCGGGAAAATACCATGTAGTATAGGTAGGTATGGTGGACACAAATGGCATAGTGGTTGGCTCAAGTATTTTGGATGCATGAGAAGTATTCCCTCTCGATACAAGGTTTAGGCTAGCAAGGTTATTTGAAACAAACACAAGGATGAACGGTACAGACAAAACTCACATAAAAGACATATTGTAAACATTATAAGACTCTACACCGTCTTCCTTGTTGTTCAAACTCAATACTAGAAATTATCTAGACCTTAGAGAAACCAAATATGCAAACCAAATTTTAGCATGCTCTATGTATTTCTTCATTAATAGGTGCAAAGCATATGATGCAAGAGCTTAAACATGAGCACAACAATTGCCAAGTATCACATTACCCAAGACATTTATAGCAATTACTACATGTATCATTTTCCAATTCCAACCATATAACAATTTAACGAAGGAGAAACTTCGCCATGAATACTATGAGTAGAAACCAAGGACATATTTGTCCATATGCTACAGCGGAGCGTGTATCTCTCCCATAAAGTGAACGCTAGGATCCATTTTATTCAAACAAAACAAAAACAAAAACAAACCGACGCTCCAAGAAAAAGCACATAAGATGTGGCCGAATAAAAATATAGTTTCAGGGGAGGAACCTGATAATTTGTCGATAAAGAAGGGGATGCCTTGGGCATCCCCAAGCTTAGACGCTTGAGTCTTCTTGATATATGCAGGGGTGAACCACCGGGTGCATCCCCAAGCTTAGAGCTTTCACTCTCCTTGATCATATTGCATCATACTCCTCTCTTGATCCTTGAAAACTTCCTCCACACCAAACTCGAAACAACTCATTAGAGGGTTAGTGCACAATATAAATTGACATATTCAGAGGTGACACAATCATTCTTAACACTTCTGGACATTGCATAATGCTACTGGACATTAGTGGATCAAAGAAATTCATCCAACATAGCGAAAGAGGCAATGCGAAATAAAAGACAGAATCTGTCAAAACAGAACAGTTCGTATTGACGAATTTTAAAATGGCACCAGACTTGCTCAAATGAAAATGCTCAAATTGAATGAAAGTTGCGTACATATCTGAGGATCATGCTCGTAAATTGGCATAATTTTCTGAGCTACCTACAGGGAGGTGGACCCAGATTCGTGACAGCAAAGAAATCTGGAACTGCGCAGTAATCCAAATCTAGTACTTACTTTTCTATCAACGGCTTAACTTGGCACAACAAAACTCAAAACTAAGATAAGGAGAGGTTGCTACAGTAGTAAATAACTTCCAAGACACAAAATAAAAACAAAGTACTGTAGGAAAAAAAACATGGGTTGTCTCCCATAAGCGCTTTTCTTTAACGCCTTTCAGCTAGGCGTAGAAAGTGTGTATCAAGTAACATCAAGAGATGAAGCATCAACATCATAATTTGTTCTAATAATAGAATCATAAGGTAACTTCATTCTTTTTCTAGGGAAGTGTTCCATACCTTTCTTGAGAGGAAATTTATATTTTATATTACCTTCCCTCATATCAATAATAGCACCAACAGTTCGAAGAAAAGGTCTTCCCAATATAATGGGACAAGATGCATTGCATTCAATATCCAAGACAACAAAATCAACGGGAACAAGATTATTGTTAACGGTAATGCGAACATTATCAACTTTACCCAAAGGTTTCTTTGTAGAATGATCAGCAAGATTAACATCCAAATAACAATTTTTCAGCGGTGGCAAGTCGAGCATATTATAAATTTTCTTAGGCATAACAGAAATACTTGCACCAAGATCACATAAAGCATTACAATCAAAATCTTTAACCTTAATCTTAATGATGGGCTCCCAACCATCTTCTAGCTTTTTAAGAATAGAGGCTTCGCGCTCTAGTTTCTCTTCTCTAGCTTTTATGAGAGCATTTGTAATATGATGCGTGAAAGCCAAATTTATAGCACTAGCATTAGGACTTTTAGCAAGTTTTTGCAAGAACTTTATAACTTCAGAGATGTGGCAATCATCAAAATTCAAACCATTATAATCTAAAGCAATGGGATCATCATCCCCAATGTTGGAAAAAATTTCAGCAGCTTTATCACAGGCAGTTTCAGCTTTTAGCAGCTTCGAGCAGTTTCAGCAGTTTAGCAGTTTCGAGCAGTTTTTCGCGCTTTGCATTAGAAGTGGAAACATTGCTAACACCAATTCTTTTATTAGTATGAGTAGGAGGTGCAGCAACATGTGTAGCATTAGCATTACTAGTGGTGGTAATAGTCCAAACTTTAGCTATATTCTTCTCTTTAGCTAGTTTTTCATTTTCTTCTCTATCCCACCTAGCACGCAGTTCAGCCATTAATCTTATATTCTCATTAATTCTAACTTGAATGGCATTTGCTGTAGTAGTAATTTTATCATCTAAATCCTCAGGTTTAGCAGCCATTTTATTGATTAAAGAAGATTGTGATGCGGACATGTATGAGATTCGGGTTTCGAGCACTGGCAAGTTTAGTTTGCAACCCCGAGATTTCCCTATTCAGATTTTCAAGTTGATTTCCTATATTCTTCAACAAGATAGATTGCTCATTCATAATTTTAGTAAACAATTTATTTTGCTCATATTGTGATTGCATAAAACTCTTGGTGGATCTTTCAATTTCTAACATCTTTTCTTCATTAGGTGAAGCATATCTACCATAAGAGTTACCATTAGCCCTAGAATCATTGTGATTGTTATTTTTAATGAAATTCACATCAACATATTCTTTTTGAGCAACTAATGACGCTAACGGAACATTATTAGAATTAACATTAGGCCTACCGTTCACAAGCATAGACATAATAGCATCAATCTTATCATTTAAGGAAGAGGATTCCTCAACAGAATTTACCTTCTTACCTTGTGGAGCTCTTTCCGCGTGCCATTCAGAGTAGTTGATCATCATATTATCAAGAAGCTTTGTTGCTTCACCAAGAGTGATGGACATAAAGGTACCTCCAGCAGCTGAATCCAATAAATTCCGCAAAGAAAAATTTAGTCCTCGCATAGAAGGTTTGGATGATCATCCAAGTAGTCAGTCCATGGGTTGGGCAATTTTTAACCAGAGATTTCATTCTTTCCCAAGCTTGAGCAACATGTTCAGTATCTAATTGTTTAAAATTCATTATGCTAC
>NC_061512.1:116622864-116660214 GCF_022539505.1 Lolium rigidum
GGCGGTTTTAGGGTGGCGCAACCGAAATGGGACGCGCGGATGAGAGCGTGTGAAGAACGGCCTCGAGCCCCTCTTCCGCAATACAAAAACAAGCAAACCCGGGGAACTTTCTCTGGCCGTGCGTGACCGGAAACAAAGGAGCTCACCACCCACTCCGGATGTGAAGGTTTGAGGCTCTTACGGTAAGGGATACCCGCTTAATTAGCTCCTTTATGGTTGCATTTATTGATGAATCCAAATTTCTAAATGGACCAAGCTGCATGTTCCTCCAGTAGGCCCCTAAGGAGGTTCTTGCGGAAAGTGAAAGGAAGCTAGTAGCGGCGCGGGGTCCACGAGCTCCTCGCCGGTGTGCCCCTTGGGACAACCCTTTAAATAGGGCGTTGAATGCCCACAAGAAGAGGGATCCATTGAGTAAGCCGACGCTGGGCTGGTCGTGTGGTCGGCGAAGGATGCTCTATGAAATGAGTCAGAATACTTATAAGTCGGAAAAAGGAGAAAAGGCCACCATCGATGAGAAGGAGGTCGCACGGCTCAAGGCACAAGTTGCGCGGTCCAGACATTGGTCCGGAGGCAAGTGCGGCAACAAGTGCAACATATCGTGGAGACTTCAACGGAGGACGCAACGGCCGGCAAGTGGAGGACCAAGTGGGCACGACGCTTAGCTCCATCATCTACCCGTTTGCCGGTCACCGGGCCCGCGTGGTATGGGGAAGGAAAAAGGGGCCTCACGGTTCTCGGTTCACGGGCGGCTTAACTCCACAACGTGGAGCCATCGGTGAGTCGCGGGCGGCAATGGTGTCCTCGGCGGGCGCCAGCATTGGTGGCTCCGCGGCGTCAACTCCCGCTGGTGGCTCCGTGGCCGCCAACCCGGTGGCTCCGCGGGCGCCGCTGCTGGTGTCTCCGCGGCGCCATTACTTCAGCTCAATGCACCGTCGCTGCGGATAATACGCCGCCGAGCACGCGCCAACAAGCGGCCACTCCATCGGCGAGCACGCCCGCCGGTACGGTGCCTCGGCTCATCGCCGATGGCCCAGACGCCATCACCGGTAACCAGCTCCTCAGCTTCCCGATGACTTCCATATCGCACTGATCGACTGCGACGAGCCATCCGCGTAATCGCCTCTACGATGTTGTCCAGCGGGTGCCGCCGCCGGCGTCCCATGCACTCTCACCGCATTTGTGATCGGCGAGTTGATCGATGCTGCCGAAGGTTCCAAAATCGTTCAGCCGAAACAACCCGCCAGCTACACGGTGATACCCACGGCATCCAGCGTGTATAGGATATCCGCGGTCCGCCCGGTGCTGAGTGGCTACGACTGACGTGAGTACCTCCCCGACTTTCAACGTTTGAAGTAGTAGGCGCGGATGAGGTCCTTGCCCTCCACCCAATGCTCACTTGGTCCATGGGCGGCCAAGAGGCAAGACTCTGTTTAAAGGGCGACGGCACCGCACGGACGAGCACCTAGCCGTGCCGGCGCCAAGCCACGGCAAGATCTCACCCAACCTGGCCTAGCCATCGGCCAAGCGTTTTGACGATGCATATAGGCACGGGATCGCTTAGATGGTCCGGACGATGAGACCCGGTTACGATTCGCCATACTACTGGCTCCCGACTGTGAATCATTGGGAGCGATGGACTCACGATCCTGAGTATAGCCCTCTGCTAGCCGCACAGGGAAAGCGATTGCATGCAAGCGGCGCCGACTTCAGATTGCCATGAGGTTCCTCCGATGCCTGACGGCAGCTGGGGTATCGAGGCGGTAGCGAGGTGGAGAGTGCTATCACGGCCCAACGACCTCGTGAAGTAGTGCGCGAAGAGGAGAAATGAGTCCCGGTAGAATATAGTGTCGAGAGGACGGGGAAAGAAAGAAGAAGGGCCGACAAGTCTGCCGGCCGGCTTCCGGCACCTGTCCGGGCAGCTCGCTGGACGGCACCAGGTGCCCAAGAATGTCGCGAGGCGAGGGGTGCATGTGTCGGGTGGGCGGATGACTGTTCAAAGATCGTACGATGTCGCACCCGGTCTTAGCGGCGATCTCTGGGTTCGACGGTATCGGTGTATGGAGGAGCGGCGCCTCGGGAGAAGAATGATCAGTGATTCAGCAGGTATATTGCCAAGGTGCCCTCGGGCCAACGGCTTGAATCTGATAGTGGCTTGGCTGGAGAAGATTTCGCCACTGATGACCTTGTTGACATCTTTGCACATGCAGTTGAACGAAGATGTCCATCAGCTCACCGCCATTCGCGTTGTCCCGTCGCTCGACGAGCTTTGTGCGGATCATTAGACACAACATCCGGGACATGCTGATAGCCGACCCCTTCTACATGTGTGCCGTCCACTTGGCCACCGCCGGAGGCCCGGCGGTCGCGAGTGGACATGCCTCAAAGACTTCTTTCATCGAACCGAAGAAGTGTAACATCCTCCTTGCTGTATTTCCCAGTAAGTCCCCCTCACCGTACAGGTCTTAACTCCATGGGTGCAGGTTACGCTCATCACTGTTAAACATTATGTGTTCTACGCGAGACAAAACCTGCACACTCATCTCAACTTGAAACTGATAGTGGCCCTTCACCCGTGCGGACGGTAAGTCAACCACGGACTACACGAATGTGGGCGTACTTGATGATGCTCTCAATGCCCGTCAGCGAAGGCAACATGCGAGAGGCCAGAAATCATGAGTGAGCATGCTGTTGTACCAAACAAAGAGTTTCCTGTCAAAGGCGCGCCTGCGTAACAAGGATGCCCTATCCCGCCCTCATCCATGGATAAGTTCATACGGACTGGCCAGCCAGCTTACTTTCCACAGGCATCTAGAGGCCAGGCCAACAGAGTGCAAACATTGAGTCCCTGACAATGAAGGCATCAACAGAACTTCTTCCGCCTTCATTGTTTTGTGAAATCATCCATCAAGATGTGGTGTAGAAGCGGGAGTTGATGGCGACTATCCAGCTAGTCAAAAAGCGATGAGGCATGACACAATGCTCCCAATCCTGCCACGGGGTGTTGCATCCAAAATACACAAATTAGAGGCAAAACAATAGCAAAAGTGTTCGGGAAAGTAGATACGTTTTGGACGTATCAATGCTCTCAATGCCTACGTCAAAGCGAAAGGCAACATGCAGAGGCCAAATGTTAGGTACGGGAAGCATGTGTTCAAGCACCAAATAAAGTTTCCCTGCGTCAAGAAGCCGCCTTCTAGTAACAAGGATGCCTACTACGCCCTCTATCACATGGATAAGTTCATACGGGACCAGCGACGGCTTACGCTACACTGAGCATCTCGGAGACTAGGCCAACAAATTGTCGCGGGTCCCGACGACTGGCATCAAGCAAGACTTCTTCCGCATCCAAGTAGAGTTTTGTGAAATCATCCATCAAGATGTCGTTAGAAGCGCGGGGAGTTCTTCGCCGACTATCGGCTAGTCAAACGGTGACACATACACAATGCTCCAAATGCGGGGTGACGACTACCGCTCATGGATGTGCTTGAAGAAAGGCGGCGGTTTTATCCACGCTCGAGAAAGTCTTGATGTGCGAGCCTAGTTATGTAGTTGTGAACTAAAGACGAGCTTGTGTTGTAATAAACTTTATCCGGCACTTTACTTGCATGTCCGTTTAATTACTAGTTCGGCTATGTTTGTGAACTTATATATATGGCTCTGTCGTTTTCCGCACTTGATTTGGTCCTTAATTTTGTTTGCATATGCCGATGATTAGAATGGTTGGTCACTTGTACACTCGGGGGTGGAGCAAGCGAGCCTGGTGTGATGGCACAAATATCCATGTCTTGTGCATCCTACCAGCCTCGCTTACTCCATCCACGAATGTTAAAATTTGTTTTGACCAACAATGTATGAGGCCTCGTCATTCCATTTGCTTTGGTTTTCAGAATGCCGATGATTAGAATGGTTGGTCACTGTACACTCAGTGAAGGCATCGAGTGAGCTTGGTGTGATGACACAAATATCAATCTCTTGTGCATCCTACCGGTCTCGCCGACTCCTTCACGGAATGTTAATATTTGTTTTGACCAACAATGTATGAGGCATATGCTCTTTCTTCCATTTTAGTACCGATGATTAGAATGTTCGGTCAGCATGTACACTCCGGGGTGTCGCTGAGTGAGCATGGTGTGATGGCACAAATATCAATCTCTTGTGCATCCTACCGGCCTCACCGACGCCATCCGAGGATGTTCATATTTGTTTCGACCAACAATGTATGAGGCCCTTGTCATTCCATTTGCTTTGGTATCTCAAAATGCCGATGATTAGAATGTTTGGTCACCTATACACTTGGGGGAGGGTCGGTGAACTGGTGCGATGACACAAGTATCAATCTCTTGTGCATCCTTCTTGGTTTGCTGACCCCTTCCCTAAATGTTAATATTTGTTCCGACCAACAATGTATGAGGCATATGCTCTTTCTTCCATTTTAGTGCCGATGATTAGAATGTTTGGTCAGCTGTACACTCCGGGGTGTCGCCAGTGAGCTCTGGTGTGATGGCACAAATATCAATCTCTTGTGCATCCTACCGGCCTCACCGACGCCATCCGGGATGTTCATATTTGTTTCGACCAACAATGTATGAGGCCCTTGTCATTCCATTTGCTTTGGTATCTCAAAATGCCGATGATTAGAATGTTGGTCACCTATACACTTGGGGAGGGGTCAGTGAACCTGGTGCGATGACACAAGTATCAATCTCTTGTGCATCCTACTTGGTTTCACTGACTCCGTCCCTAAATGTTAATATTTGTTTCGACCAACAATGTATGAGGCATGCCTTTTAGTTCATACTACTTGGATCGTTTTTGAGTTTGCTCTTATTCGTTTCAAACATCTATGAGCGTGCACTAATGTTTCTTTGGCTTGTGCATATGTACGCGAGATATGACGTGGTATGTCGTGTACAAGGGCAAGGTTCCCGGAGTCTACAACGGCGGGAGGAGTGTCGGAGACGAGGTTCATCGTTTTAGCGGTACATGACTACAAAGGGTACACCACTAGAGCGGAGGCCGAAAGACGGATACGCACGCTATCCGGCGGGAGAGAGGACGGAGCGGAGGAGGAACCGGATGAAGACCACTTTCATCGGGACGGTGCTAGTAGTGACTCTAGCTCTCTTCTATGTGATGCTAGTTTAGATGATCGACCTTGTGTAACCACTAGCTCATTTGACTTGTAACACCGTAACACTTGTCTAATATTTGAAATTTTGTGAATCATGGAGGCTAATGTGAAGGACTATGTATTGGTATCTGTGTCTGTTGTATATATGTGTTATATATTACGTATCTGTGCTATTATACTGTGCTATACAACCTGTACAAATACATGCCGGAAATACAAAAAATGAAAACGAACTACTAGTAGTGGCGCACTCTTTGGATCATGAGTGGCGCACGACCACCAAGTAACGGTGGCGCACCAGCACTGGACACGGTGGCGCACAACCCTACGATCACCTTCGAAACTACCGGTGGCGCACCAAAGCTACCAGCACGGTGGCGCACGTACTGAGATGCAACGATGGCGCACCTAAACGAGCAGCAATGGCGCACCAGCTCGCCGTAACGGTGGCGCACCCAAGGAGGCAGCGGTGGCGCACCGACAGCGGACGAGTAGTGGCGCGCTGCTGGCTGAACAACGGTGGCGCACCCCTTTGGAGTAGTAGTGGCGCACCAGTGTACCTATCAATGGCGCACAGGGTAGTGCGCCACTATTACATAGGATAGTTGTAGCGCACCAGAGCTGCGCCACTACTAAAACTTAGCAGTGGCGTGATAGTAGTGGCGCACCAACAGTGCGCCACTGATGGGGAATAGTGGTGCGCCACTGAATAGCTTTTTCCTAGTAGTGGATGTATCAAACCATCTCATTATCGCCAAATATACTTTTTGAAAGAGCCAAAAACTTACCAGATTGTATATCCTCCTTTCCTGTATCAGCAACCTAAGGCCAAGAGGATTTCTTATATGTAGCTCCCAGCCAGCATTTGGGAATAGGTTTGGAATAAAACTGTTTCACGTACTCTTCCTCTTCCTCTTCCCACGACGTTATCTCCAAAATGTGTTCCTGACCTGCAAAATTGTAATTCTGTGTTATCCTATACGATGGAGAAAACAAATTAAAATCGATGAATGTCACCGATAGAACGACATACCTGTGATCTATGCATGAGACAAATATGAATTATCATATATGATGTAGAAAACACATTAAGATCTATGAATGTCACGGATAGAACAACCTACCCTTGATCTATGCATGAGACAAATATGAATTAGTCTATTCTTATTTTTGGAACTATTTTAATTCCAAATACCAAAATAGGAACAGAGCATAAGTTCATATATTAATAATTCAGGAACAATGATCTGCAGCTTTCTTGTACTTACATCGAACAGCTTGTTAACATATATACAAGTTGCAGCACATGAAATTCTTCAATCCAAATTTGAAATGGTTACTGACTTAATATTAAAAAAAGATCATTCGATCAATGACCTTCAGAATAGGTAAGATAAAAAAGAAATACATTCGAGAAAATGTAATATGGAATCTTATGTATCTTGCTGTGAGGAATATTGATGCCAAGGATAGATGAGTGCACCCTGCGATGATTTCCCAAAGGCGTCCAGGGGCGCACACTTCTAAAGAAAAAGCCTTTGGCGTGTTCACTTGGTTGCAACTTGCAAGATAATTATTTGAAGATAGCATGCAGCCTGCAGTTCCTTTTTGGCCTCCAGCACCGTGTGCAGTTCCATGAGGAAGTCAATAGAGCTATTGAAGATGGATGCAGGTCTGGAGCACCTTCACGCGGTCGCTCATCCCCCGCCGCTAACTCCACCAGAAGAGGGCGCAGACCAGGCGTGACTTTTCGTAAAGAAGGAGGGGCGCGACCAGTACCTGTAGTGGAAGTCACGGCCCCAATCTAGGACTGCAGAGCACCCCTGGCAGGATACCAGTTCATGTTGCTCAGGCTCTGAGAAAACTGGCACGTATCGTACATCGCCGGTCGAGCTCAAGATGGGGAGAGGAACGCCGCCGCTGAAGACCGAATTCATGGAGGGGCGCCGCATCTCGAGGGGTGAGGCGTGATTGCGTAGGTTGTTTAGGAAGAGGATTGGTCTGTCCCGGGAGCGGAGGAGGCGCCGCGAGAGGGAGGCCGAGCGTGGCTGGAACATCGGCTATCGGAGCCACGGCCCAGTTAACCAGAAAACATCCAACTCAGTCTCAGGAGTAGCAGCCCTGCAACGGTGGACTGGCCCATTTGGAGCGATTCCACTTACAATGTTAGCGCTGCTGCGGAATAGACAGGATGATTTGGGACGTTCATTACGCCGATCGGACGGTTTAGAGCCCAAAATCGCTGTGGTAAGCCGTAGGTGGTTCCGTCTTACTGTTACTAGTAAATGTGCACGTGCCACACACGTATTATAATCTATACTCCCTCCCTCCTCATCAGCTTCTCCGCCGCCCGCCGCTTCGTCTGGCGTCTGGCCGCTAGAGCCCGGTGAGTCGATGCGTCCTCTAGAAGCCATTGCCGGGAGCCTCGTTAGCGGCATCCTCTACCTTCTTGAGCATCTCGAAGGTCTCGACTAAAGGCCTCTGCCCCGCCGCCTCATAGGACCATTCAAATTTGGAGAAGTCGTCCTCTGCGGCTGCCGCCTCCCTGCGGCGTTCCTGCTCTGCGTCGAACGCCGCGTGGGCCGCCCCGCTTCTTCTGCGCTTCTGCTCTGCGTCGGCCATGAACCCCGCGTCCATGTCTGCGTCGATGATGTTGTCCGTGCTTTCGTCGTCCTCCTCGTCCGAGCTCTCGACCGGGAGAGGTGGAGTCGCAGGTGGAGGCACAGTAGCCTAGCCGCGCCCGGCGCTGCTCATGGCACAGGCGGAGGGTTGTGTAAAGGCGGCGCTACGGTGGAGGTTGTTCGGCGGCTAGGGTATATGTGGGAGGAGATGAGATGTGCGCCCCTCTTTATATACGCCGAAGGCATCCGAGGGGCGCGGCACGCGAGGAATCGGTATAACTTCGTTGGCAGAGGTGGACGGCGGCTGCTCGGCAGGCGAGGCATAGACATTAACGTGGCATAAATTGCCGAAGCGACGCCTCGTCACCAGTAGTGGCGCGGCTGAGAAGACGCGGATCATGCCAGAGTCGCTGCCAAGCGGGCCTGGTAAAACGCCAGTCCAAACGCAAGCGGTCACTTCGCGCGTTTCGTGGAGACGCAGGTGCATATTTGGGCCGCGTTTAAAGGGTCCATCGCCACGTTGGAGATGCCCCTCAGTCACTCCGAGACATGTGTCCGCCCCACTGCCGGCGTCCTGTGTCCGCCCCACTGCCGGAGACCGGAGCACAGCTCCGTGACCAGAGAGCATCCCCACCCCGTCCCTCCTCCCTACGACACCCGTTGGTGCTCTCCCCCATCTCGCCCTCCCGTGTGACCGTTGATGCCACCTCCGGCCGGAATTCCTGCTCCCCGAATCCTCTCCAGCCTGCGCTCCAGGGAATCCATCCAGGCCGATTCATCCTCTCCAAAGATGGTAAAAATCCTTCTTCCTTCTTCTGTTGTTTAGTGGAGATTTTCTTGCAATAGGAGGATTTCTGATTCAGCTTAGGCTCAAGATCCAAGATTCAAGATATGCCCTTGCTTATTCTGTAGATATTTGGATTTTTTGGTATTCATAGTCCGGCACATCTGGATTTTAGGATTTACAGAAGATAGAGATGTGCTAACTGCTAAGTAGGTGCGCGTTTTTGTGATGCATGCAGTCAAAATAGAGATGCATTATTCGTTGGTCACGTCACTGAAATTTTAGTTGTTTATGACACTGATTAGAACTTTTGAGGTTGATTTAGCATGAACAGACGATTATTATAAAGGTGTATATGTTATGACGATTAATCTACTGGTGTGTCTATATTACTGGAATGAATTTTTCATGGATTTATTTGCAGCACACAATCAAAACAATCTACTTAGCTATATCCAACTATCTTATATATGCATTTTGTCGAAAGACATTTTTTAGTGTGCTGCATTATTTATTTGGCTGTTTCTTGCTTTTTGAAATCTTTCTTCTCTTACTCAAGTCTTATATTATTTTGGTAACATCTATGCATAATTTGTAGGCTCAAATGATTCGTGGAGCTTTTAATGGTACTGGTACAGCTATGCATCATAGGATGCAGCTTTATTCAGGTCCGCTGTCAACATTTTAAATGTTGATGATTTGTCGGATGGCAAAATTTAAGGAGGTACTTTTTTTGTGAATAATTTGAGGAGGTACTGATTGTGGAAGATGAAAATGGCAATATTTGTCGGATGGGAATATGACACAATGGAACATAATGATGTCCTTGTCGAGTATATAAGGTTTGTTCTAATTGCGAAGCTGTTGTGGTTCTTTACAAGGGTGTGCAACGACACAACTAACATGGAACTTATTTTCTACAATTCTTATGCAAGTAACTGATCAAAAAGGTTAATTGATCGAACCCCAGTTAGCAAGTTTATAGAATTTTCCTCACCCAACAGTAGTCTACAGTGTACACATGTAAATACAACCATCAAATAAATAGATGTTTCATGTTGTCAGCAAAGGGCTATGCATAGTTTTTGTTCACTTACTGATTGGAGTAACATCCCACCGAAGGAAACATAACAGAGAATTGCCACTAATATGTAGTGGCTTAATGGTTCGAAGTAGCATCCAAGGGAAAATGAGATCCTCAATACCGAATTATTTTATCTCCTATAGAAGTGGTACATAGCAAATGGAGGGCATACAGAATAATGTTAGATCATTATGGCTGAATTAAGTTGAAACTTGGAACTGAAGACACCAGGATGTAATGTGCAGCTTATGAGAGAAAGTAAACAAAGCAACTTTGGTCACTCATTGATCAAAAGCTGCAATCAGAAAACACATACTGTTAGCTCAAGTCATGATATAATATAGTTTTGTTGCAGGTTTATACACCACGAATATAATCATGGTTGCAGTACAGACAACTGTGAAGGTTACAGACAACGTAAAGGTTACACTTCGATTTAGAACTGGTTTCGAACCATCCTACTGCATCACAGGGTACCATATTCCCTCAAATCTGATATCATAAAAATAAATACATTACTCTAAAGCATATGTGAACATAAGAAAATATACGTAGGTAATATAGAGTAGTACAAAGGATATCTAAGCCAAGTAAAAGATATCAACGTCCTACCAGGAATGAAACAATTCGTTCATTAAAATGTCTAACAACTCGTTCATTAAGATATCTAACAAGGATGAATCAATCTAACAACAGCTAGATAAATAGAGGAGGAGAAGCATAACTAAAATTCCCTGCTGCCGCACGCTATTGCAGGAGTTTGACATCGCCATGATGTGCTGCAATCCATGATAAGAATGGTGGATGGTGTAACTCCTTTCTAGGTATCGCAACTCGCAACTCCTCAAAGGAAAACGCAACTTACCTTAAATTTTCAGATAATCAAGTTCAATATCTATTGCGTGTTTGTCAACAATGATTGTCAAGAAGCAGAAGGCATATGTGCATCATACGTGCACTACAGGAGAGGATCCTGAGTGGGTTTCAGTCAACTTCATGACGCTGTCGCCATCCTCTGATCAATGGATCAGTCTGTTCTCTCCTGCCAATTGAGGTACGTACATGCACATAGGAGAATGTTCTGAATCTGAATTAATTAAGATCGACAACCAGTCAAACAATCAGGTCGCTGATTGATGATTACCCTTACGAATTATTAAGCTATCAGCTGAATCTCCAAGAAAAAAACAGTATTACCTAGGACGGAGCAAGGGTGCCATGATGGGAATCCAGCGCCGCCTGATTACCGTGAGGCAGACCAGAATCTTGTAGCGTGGATGGTGGATGATTTCCATACGGGCATGCCTCGGTCTCCACTTGCCCTGCTTGTCCGGCTGCTACTTGCATTACGCAGGTGCTGCTGCTTGCGTTACGGGCATAGAATTTTCCTCACCTGCTGCTTGCATTACGCAGTGCATGGACAGCAGCAAATCGTCAAACATGTAAGCGGCATGGGTCTGATTGGCATAGCAAGGCAGGATTGGCAGATAATGGATGGGTTGGTCTTTGATCTCACGGAACCAACTTCTACCGGCCTCAACAGGCGTACAGATGGAGACGCTCTTCCGCAACATCTCCTGCTTCTTGGCTGGGGACCTGCAGGAGGAACAAATCAAATCATAGCAAAAATTGAATCATAGAAATTATCAACAGAGTAATAGAACGAAAAAAGAATTAGCTGGCAGGCTACATTGGTGCTGCGCCGCCCCCGGCCGTGCGGACGGCAGCGTCTCCCCACGCATGGAGGATTGGCAGAGGGGACGACGACACCCTCGTCGCGAGGAGGATGGGCGGTGGCAGCGCATCCCAAACGACGAAAGAGCTTCCATGTCCCTCACACATGACGGAACGAAAGGCGGGATCTAGGCCGTGCGTGGCGGAGTGCGGAGGCGGCGGTTTCGTGGGAAGGGAGTGGGAAGGGAGGAAGGAGCGGTTTGGCCTTTGGAGTGATTTTTTTTTTCGGTGGATTAGCGCGGATCATGACGATGGACGTAGTCCACTCGCGTCAAACACGGGCTAAATTCTGGACGTTGGATATATCTGTTTGACGGCCGAGATTGCTTGGATGGGACTCTCTGGGTCTTTTATAGTAGTGGTGACTTAATTCATGCCATCCGCGTAGTGTTATTGGAAGGTGTGCTGGCCAGCGGCCGACGCCCATACTGGAAGCTGCGCTGGCCGGCTGCCGCCCCCATCCACCACCTAGCTTGACCTAGATCGATTTTTGCATGGCAAAACTTAGAGCAAGTTAAAGAGTAGGGCCAATTGCTTGCTATAATATTGCACCATGTCATCTAGAGTTAGCTTTTAGCCAACATACATAATGTACAACTATTTTGGTTAATGATCCACCTGTCATTCTCACAAAGTGCCTAGGAGCACATGTTGTAGTTGGCTCTTGCATAAGAGTCCACTCCCCCTACTTTTTCATGTCTCTCTCCTCCACCTATGCAAAAGTGGCACATAGGCGGGCTATAAGCCCACTATTGTACTTGCTCTTATTGCTTCCATATTTACTAGCTTAGAAATTAGCGAAGCCTAAGATTAGAAGAAGTCGACTCGTGTATGATCGAGATTCTCAAGTTTAGACCCACGCTGCACCTGACTCGGCGCAAGGATAGAGACCATACCTTATACGGAGGCGACTTATGTAATGTCCCAGGTTTAGAGACGATCGAGGGGTAGTTTTTAGAAAGGGATGTGCATTGCATTGTAAATTACGGGGAAAATTCGCGCTTTTAAAACAAAACTGCATCGAAGGGGGACAGGTTTCTCTCTCGACACCTTACAGGGTTAGGGTTTCGAGAGTGCGATGAACTTGTCCCTACTTGTCTAAATTAGGGTTTTGAGAAGAGAGAAGTGAAATTGCATTGAAATCATAAGTTGCATGATTGAATTACAAGTTAAGTTGTTTGAATGAATTCAAACCAACTTTGAATTTGAATTTCAAATTCAAACATCAAATGGTTATCACATAATTCAAATTTGAGATAATTTAACAAACAATTATCATTAAGCAAGAATATAAGTAATACAACAATTACATAAAGCTCATTAAGGAAAACTTGAGCTTTATTGATAATCACACACATAATACATTGTCTTTACAATATTCGAGAATTGAATTATGGAATTACAATACATTACAAGAATTGAATAAATAGAAACGAGAAAAAGGAAAATTACAAGTTATTTAAATGACCTAAACTACATTGTGATCTTCATGAATTCTTTGATCCGGATGATCTTGAGTTCATCTTGATCGGCACTTGATCTCTGCACACACACACAACAACCGAGTATTAAGCCAAGTGGCAAAGCCACTTGGCGAGGTTAGCAAATAAATTGTGAAGAGTGGATATGATCAAGGTCCGGTCGAGCTGATCCTCTCAACGAGCTCAAGTCCCAAGCATGTGCACCCACACACACGAAGCTGCACACACGGCATGTGTGCATGCAACACACACACACGGTGAGTCATCGGGGTGAGATGTGGTGCTTTGTCGACCGAGGAAGCAAAGGCTGGCCATATTTAAGCTTTTCACAGCTAAACCCTAACCATTCCATCGACAAGGCACCGGGGTAAGTAACCGGTAGCAAGAACGACAAACCAAGAACGAGAAGAACAGCCACTGCTGTTCAACTATTCCACCATCACACGAATCAAATCAAGCTTCACAAGCTCACCGGGAGGAGCGAGGGCAAGCAAATCAACCATAAGATCAACACGAAGCAAACCTCTACATCAACCACAAATCTTGGAGCTGGAGTGAGGTATACCGGATAAGCATGAGCAAACCATGGTTTTGCTCATAATTAAAGTACACTCATGCATCACGAGCAGAAAAAGGGTATGAAACCACTGGATGTATCATCACTTGGTTGCTAAACCAATTGGTGCCGACGAGATACAACTAAGGCTAGAAGGAAATCAAACCAGGGAACAACTGGTTGTGACAACACGAGTGTCATAACCGAGAGAAATCCGAGCATGGAATTCGCCCTATGTAGCCATCCGGATCCACCAAGCACCTAATAGTCTAGCTAAACCATCGGATTGATAGGCAACATGTGCCTATCTTGTTTATCAACACCAAAGCTACCTGGTAATTCACCAAGTGATTAGCCAATGAGCATCTATTCATCACAGAAAGCCAACATAGGTGGGAGCTACCCTAACAGCAATAATTTACTGTCAGGGCTACCTCAACCACATCACAAAAACCCACAGTTAAGCTCAGCACATCTATCATTACCCAGATGGGTTCAAAAGGGAGCCAGGGTACCCAACAGAAGTTGGCATCCCTCCAGCTCTACTAAATCAACTCATATGATCATCACTGCAAGGCAGTTCACATCATTTATCTAACCAATTAAGCAAGGTAACAGAGATAAATGAATTACACAAGTAACACTGCATCAAAACCTTGCACATGATCCAGAGGATCACTGCAAGCAACAGATAAAGCTTGAGTAAGCAATAATCCTCACTAGCACAAGTGTATGTGTCACACAGATACCAGAATGAGCACCAGATAGGCACTGCCAGAAGCATAACAACTAATCATCAAGCAAATGATGATCAGAGGCTCACCAGATCTTGCTAACACTTGATACGAGATGGCTATAAGCAAGCATAGCATCGAAATGAGCTAGCCATCGAAGATTTACACCCAAACTTTAAGCTGAATAAACAGATACTATAGTAATAATCATATGATTGTATCCAGAAGCACATCAAAGGCTTGATGAACCATTGGATCTTGCTAAACAAATAAAGCACATACCAGTAATCACTGAATCATACAGTTAAGCCAACTGCAATGCTCAATTGAGCATGCTCATGAATTTGAGCACAAGGAACAGCACACTAATACTCTGGCACTTGCAAAATTGCAAGTAATACACACAGAACTCAAGCCAGAGCAGTATATATGAACACATTTGATGTCAGGCAAGCATAGAAACAAGAACAGAGGCACAGGGAAGAATTATAGCAAGTAAAGCAAGCTTTCACAGGCACATAGCTTAGCAATCTTGCACAGCGGCACAAGCGACACATCGAGCATAAGCGACACGGCGGTACACGCAACACGGCGGCGGCCGCAGTAGCGATAAGCGCGGCCACGAGAGCGACATGAGCACGGCTATCCTCTCCACGAGGAGGAGAAGGCGTGACCGAGAACTAAGGGAGGAGGAAGAAGAACAAGCACACGAGAGAGAGGGAGAAATGGCGAACTTACCGGGGTCGAGCGAGGCGAGACAACCATGGCGGCCACGGCTTCACACGCCGGGCGCGGCGGCGCCGGGCCAAGCCGGGCCATGGCGGCGCCACAGCACCACCCCACCATGGCAGCACAGCCACGGCGGCGCCATCACGCCTGGAACTCTGGGAGCCGCGGGATCACGCGGATCCCGTAACCCTAGCCATGGCGAAGAGGGTCGAGGACGAGCGGGAGCGGCGTCTGCTGCAGATCGACGCGGATAGAAAGGATCGACGTCACAAGGCGGTTCGATTGTGCCCCATGGCGAGGGCCATGGCGACCGGAGACCGCCAGAATCGGCCGGCGACGGTGAGGGCGACGCAGGTCGCCAGAGAGAAAGAGGATTAGGGTTAGGTCGAGGCGGCGCGGGGTGGTGAGCGACCGCTCGGGTCGGTTGGACCCGAGCTGTTCTAACCCAACCCGCTGGGCTCCACTGACAGGTGGGCCCAGGGGCAATTGTGACTTTTCACAATTCAATTAAAAACCAGAAACTTTGAAATTCAATAGAAAATTGATAAGATCTCTAAAAAAATAATTAAAATATGAAAATTGATCAGTATAAAATTCTCTATTAAGTATTAAGCCAAGTGGCAAAGCCACTTGGCAGGTTAGCAAATAAATTGTGAAGAGTGGATATGATCAAGGTCCAGCTGAGCTGATCCTCTCAACAGCTCAAGTCCCAAGCATGTGCACCCACACACACGAGTGCACACACGGCATGTGTGCATGCAACACACACGGTGAGTCATCGGGGTGAGATGTGGTGCTTGTCGACCGAGGAAGCAAAAGCTGGCCATATTTAAGCTTTTCACAGCTAAACCCTAACCATTCCATCGACAAGGCACCGGGGTAAGTAACCGGTAGCAAGAACGACAAACCAAGAACGGCAAGAACGAGAAGAACAGCCACTCGCTGTTCAACTATTCCACCATCACCTGAATCAAATCAAGCTTCACAAGCTCACCGGGAGGAGCGGGGCAAGCAAATCAACCATAAGATCAACACGAAGCAAACCTCTACATCAACCACAAATCTTGGAGGCTGGAGTGAGGTATACCGGATAAGCATGAGCAAACCATGGTTTTGCTCATAATTAAATACACTCATGCATCACGACGAGCAAAAGGGTATGAAACCCTGGATGTATCATCACTTGGTTGCTAAACCAATTGGTGCCAGCAGATACAACTAGGGCTAGAAGGATATCAAACCAGGGAACACTGGTTGTGACAACACAGTGTCATAACCAGAGAAATCCAGCTTGGAATTCGCCCTATGTAGCCATCCAGATCCACCAAGCACCTAATAGTCTAGCTAAACCATCAGATTGATAGGCAACATGTGCCTATCTTGTTTATCAACACCAAAGCTACTGGTAATTCACCAAGTGATTAGCCAATGAGCATCTATTCATCACAGAAAGCCAACATAGGTGGGAGCTACCCTAACAGCAATAATTTACTGTCAGGGCTACCTCAACCACATCACAAAAACCCACAGTTAAGCTCAGCGCATCTATCATTACCCGGATGGGTTCAAAAGGGAGCCGGGGTACCCAACGAAGTTGGCATCCCTCCAGCTCTACTAAATCAACTCATATGATCATCACTGCAAGGCAGTTCACATCATTTATCTAACCAATTAAGCAAGGTAACAGAGATAAATGAATTACACAAGTAACACTGCACCAGAACCTTGCACATGATCCAGAGGATCACTGCAAGCAACAGATAAAGCTTGAGTAAGCAATAAACCTCACTAGCACAAGTGTATGTGTCACACAGATACCAGAATGAGCACCAGATAGGCACTGCCAGAAGCATAACAACTAATCATCAAGCAAATGATGATCAGAGGCTCACCGAGCTTGCTAACACTTGATACGAGATGGCTATAAGCAAGCATAGCATCGAAATGAGCTAGCCATCGAAGATTTACACCCAAACTTTAAGCTGAATAAACGGATACTATAGTAATAATTAAATGATTGTAGAAGCACATCAAGGGCTTGATGAACCACTGGATCTTGCTAAACAAATAAAGCACATACCAGTAATCACTGAATCATACAGTTAAGCCAACTGCAATGCTCAATTGAGCATGCTCATGAATTTGAGCACAAGGAACAGCACACTAATACTCTGGCACTTGCAAAATTGCAAGTAATACACACAGAACTCAAGCCAGAGCAGTATATATGAACACATTTGATGTCAGGCAAGCATAGAAACAAGAACGAGAGGCACGGGGAAGAATTCTAGCAAGTAAAGCAAGCTTTCACGGGCACATAGCTTAGCAATCTTGCACGAGCAGCACAAGCGAGCACATCAGCATAAGCAGCACGAGCGGTACACGCAACACGACGGCGGCGCGGTAGCGATGGCGCGGCCACGAGCAGCATGAGCACGGCTATCCTCTCCACGAGGAGGAGAAGGCTGTGACCGGAACTAAGGGAGGAGGAAGAAGAACAAGCACGCGAGAGAGAGGGAGAGATGGCGAACTTACCGGGGTCGAGCGAGCGGACAACCATGGCGGCCACGGCGGCACACGCCGGGCGCGGCGGCGCCGAGGCCAAGCCGGGCCATGGCGGCGCCACGGCACCACCCCACCATGGCGGCACGGCCACGGCGGCGCCATCACGCACGGAACTGCGGGAGCCGCGGGATCACGCGGATCTCGTAACCCTAGCCATGGCGAAGAGGGTCGAGGACGAGCGGGAGCGGCGTGCGCTCCAGATCGACGCGGATAGAAAGGATCGACGTCACAGGGCGGTTCGATTGTGCCCCATGGCGAGGGCCATGGCGACCGGAGACCGCCAGAATCGGCCAGCGACGGTGAGGGCGACGCAGGTCGCTAGAGAGAAAGAGGATTAGGGTTAGGTCGAGGCGGCGCGGGGTGGTGAGCGAGTGAGCGACCGCTCGGGTCGGTTGGACCCGAGCTGGTCTAACCCAACCCGCTGGGCTCCAGCGACGAGGTGGGCCCGAGGGCGGTTGTGACTTTTCACAATTCAATTAAAAACCAGAAACTTTGAAATTCAATAGAAAATTGATAAGATCTCTAAAAAAATAATTAAAAATATGAAAATTGATCAGTATAAAATTCTCTATTATAATAAAATACAAAAGGAAATTTTTGAAGACAACTAAGAATAAGTCTTAATTTGATGATTTAAATAGTCATTTAATTCACACATATTATTTTCAATAATAAAAATAAGTCCATTAATGCATTTGGACTTTAAAAACACTTTGACAACATTTCAAGGTTGTATTTACCCTAAATATAGTATCTCCAAATCAATCTTAGTATTAACCTCTTACATGAAATAATAATGTCATCGGAAGGGGGGAACAAACCCTAAAACTGGAACCATGCATAATTGCTTCTTTAACCATTGCCCTTATTGGACAATGATGCTATTTTTTCAGAACCAGAGGACAAGGGTCGAGTCCACACCATCCAAGCTGCAAAACTTTGCGGTGTTCGAGCAAGTTCATCACTTGCTCATGTCATTTGAGTATCTTTATCAAATTACTTGCAAAGTACTATGATTATCACTATCGCATAAAAACCAAAACCACTATTTTCATAACTATGAATATGACTATGTGGTTGGCAATGGAACCATGGATTGTGTTGATATGGTGGAGGTTCCATTGCAAGGGTTTATATCCATCTAGGATTAAACAACAAATGTCGTCCAGTGATTCTTGTGCCGTAATAACCGTGTTAACCATAAGATCCGGAGTGGGACGGAGTAGTCAAAAGTGTTTCCACCGCTCGTTCATCAACGGATGCGCTTTATCGTAGACACTTGTATCTGTCAGGGCAAGCGGTAGGCTGGGGAAGCCTTAAGTCCCCACGGTATTCCGGTCTATGATGGGTTGCAGCTACCGGCGAAGGAGTTTGGTCCGATCCCAGACTGTCGTCGTGGTCGGGGTCCACCCTGAAATCTATGGGAATAATGGGACCGGCGAGGACCCAGGGTCGGGGCATGCAACAAAGGGTGGGTGTTCGAGGTAGCGGAGGAACATGATTGGCTAGACCTTATACCGGGCCTCACACCGAAGGAAGTGTGGACGGGAAAGCTGCCGGTTGGCACTAAGGTTAAGATCTCTTATGGGTAAAGCAACACACCTCTGCGGATTGTAAAGAGCGTGACTGTCACTCCACTGTTCCGGGATATGGAACTACGAACGCGGCCGGAAAGGAGCTCCATGAAGTTCTAGTAAACCGGTGAAGGCCGACGGACATAGCTCTTTGAAATAAAAGCAATCTCTTGAAGAAATGTTTATCAAAACCTGCATTGGTATTAGACTTTACGGTCTAATATCGTAGTTAGTGCATTAAACACCTCTTATCTATAATGAACTTGTTGAGTACGCTCGTACTCATCCCACTCTTAAATCCCTTGCTTAGATTGTCTGAATCGTCTAGAGGAGGACTACGACAACCATGAAGGAGCCGAGGTCATCGGCTATGAAGAACCAGACCTCTCTGGAGGTATTGAAGGCGTAGACTACCTCATAGTCTACGGAACCGGGGAGGCTTCCGGAGGAGATCAAGCCTAAAAGCACCGAGTAGTAGTTGTAGCCGAGCAGCACGAACTCTTAATACTTAGCTGCTTGTGGGAATAAATGTATAACTTAATGAGACTTCTATATTGTAAGTTAAGTTGGGTTCGCCTCGAACCCAGGAGTATCCCTCTTTGGACCCAAGAGGAGCTCCAAGACAATATATGTTTGATGCTTGTAATAATATGTGAATGAGTTATGGACCCTGCTATGTTCTGTTGTACTACTCTGAGGGATGTAATATTTGCGGAATGGTACTTCATGAATGTTATATCAACGACTGGCATACTACAACATGCAGTGGTATGTAGGGTCACCACAACTTACCAAATACGATTTCACCAGTGGAAGAAATGGTAGCGCGACGATGAATGAATAAAACAAAGGGACCAAATCAAGAAAACGCTTTGTACACAACAACGGATAAAGAAAACAAACGGACTAAACCAAGGACACGCTTTGTACTTTATTTCTAGGTATAGATATAGGTACCCGTTGTTTTGAGCTGCTATTTTGCATGAGTACATAAATATAACAGATGAAGTACTCGATAAGGTCAATTGAATGCCATATATATTTTACTATTATTGTTGTGATAACTTTGGTGATGATGCACTAGTGTTTATTTCCCTTAAGAGACTAACCTTTTGCAGGATTCATGGAAGGAACCCCAAGATGAAGAGGATGTTCAGCGCAATAAGCATACTACTGCCACCAGTATGGATTTGTTTAATTTGTATGATCTGTTAGATGGTTGTGCAAAATAATTTTTTAATTCATATCATGAGATTTGTGATAAATGTATGGCAGTTGGGCACTTTAATTTTCAATGTTCCATTATTCTTGAAGAATCTCTTATGTCTCACACTAGATATGAAGTAATAGAATATTTGGTATATAAAGGTGTCCATGATCTACTCTCAAAATAATCAATCCTAAGAAAGAGTAGTGATAGTATGCTTCATATGAAACTCATTGAATTGTTACCAATGTTACAATCTTATTGCCAAGAACTTCTTAGTGGTAATCCAATTGTGGTAGAAAGTATAGTGCCATGTAAAACCGTAGTGCCCGAAGATAACCATTTGCAGGAACCACAAGATAAAGAGGAGGAACACCAAAAAGGTGTCATTGACAAAGAGCGATACATTACAAATACTCTTTGATAATGATGCCTCTCTCTTTAGTGATGTTTAGTGATGATTCTTGTAATGCCAAAACTGATCATAATTTATATGCGGGCCTTGTGCCTAGATACTCATGTGGAGGGCATTACTAACAATGAACTAGAGATAGGACCTTGATATGAATCTTTCTATGCTAATGTGCAGGAATCAATTTCTGATGCAAAATAAGAATTCTATTGAAGTGTTCCCCTACAATGGTAACCAAGGTAAAAGTTTGAAGATTATATTCCAACCTATAATCCTCTCATTGCAGCTACGTAAAAGGCATGCCCACCACACTTGGTGCATCCACACTCGCCTGAAAGTGAGAACCTATTCATCTACAAGATGTCGATGCACCGCAAGAGGGTACAACTCTGACCGTACTCCACTATAAAATGCTCCAAAACTCACGATGGTAAAATGCATAATTCTATAGTTAATCTTTTGAAATAACAATGGAGCGTCGAAGCCTAGCTATATGGCTTTAAATAAAGTGCTTCCCTAGAGGCAACCCAAAAATTATTAGGTGTCTTTTTTAATTTTGTGCCTTGTGTCTGGTTGCATTAATGTTGCATTGGCACTTGCATATATGCATGATTTCCTATTAGAGTTGGCTTGGGACTATTTAAAAAGGTAGAATTGATCATTGATGAAAGCATGTGTACGTTGCATACTCTGGTTAAATTTATCTACAAAATATATTTATGCGTTTTTGGATGCTGGACTGATATTTTAGGTCCTTAGTGAATTTACAGAGAAGAATGAGTGGTTTCTGAGGCTACATCGAGTTTATCGGGCATCAGTACGGGGAGAACACCCCGTACCACCCACCCGTACTGCTCCTATGACACAATGAAGAAACATATTTTTTTTCTAGAGAAGTCACTATATGGATAGCGACCGTCGGTATGGTGGGGCATGGCCGTACCGCGCGCCTGTACCAACCTCGCCACCTGACGCTGAAAATTTGAAGCATTGACAGAAGAGATAGCGAGCGCTCGCATGGGCTGATCCGCCCGTACCACCCGCCCGTACCAGGAGGCAAGAGAGCGCAATAAGGACATGGACAAGTACAAAAGGGCAAAACGCCTCAATTTTTTTAACAAGCTAAGTTTAGTGGGTTACCTTCTACATGTTCTATTGTACCTTATTTTAATTTACCTACCTTTGTTTTTGAGATATGTATTTTGAAGGGATGCAAAATATGATTTATCATCGATTATTGATAAACTAAGCACGAACTACTAATTAAACGCGAGCTGGCTAAAAATCCTGCCCTAGCCACTGAAAGTTGGGACAGGTTTATCCCAAACTTTAAGAAGTAAGGAGCTTGCATCATATTTTTATTTGGGAGTTTCTACCTCTGAAAAGTACAATGTGCATCTTACACCTTATCATTTGCTATTCTTCGGAAAGAAGCCGTACACACCCTTTCCGCCTCCTCAACAGCCTAGCAAGGTCAAGTCAATTGTTTCTTTCACTTCTAGAGTTGTGGTGCAGTTATTACCATGCTAGTTTCATCAGTTCATTGGTTGTTATGTGGTTAGCAGTTCTCTCGTACAGCTTTATATCTTGATGGTGTCGGTGCATGCATGTGTCCATATCATACTCGGATAAATCATTAACGATTTCAAAGTTATTGAATTTGAAGGAAACAAAACCCATAGGCAGTAGTTCTTCTTGTACTTGGGTACTTGAAAATGTTCTTTTTTGCTGGCTAGTTTTTGTTTTACCTATTGTGCTGTTGTTGATTAATTTATCAATTTGGATGTAGATTGAACTTGAACTTGAGAGTGGTGAGTATTTCATGAGTGACAAGAAGAAGTCAGGAAAGAAATGGCAAGATAAGCTAGATAAGCAATCAGAGAAATCGAAAGAAAAGAAAAGAAAGAGAGAAGCTGCATTTGTTCCACCCAAGGTCAGAATGTGCTCTTGTATTTTCTGTGGGCTTCTCTTTCGCTTGTATAGTTACTAAATCTTGTTATGGGTTTTAGGAGAACACTCAATCCACCAAAAATACCAATGACAACAATGGGATTGCTAATATTGCATAATGCTTGAAGGTACATTGCTGTTATGGTTTCATGCTCTGCGTATTTTGTCCATGTCCTTTCTTTTTAATTTGTTTTGGATTAGGTGCTGTGTTTTTTGAGGGAGAGTGATTTGATTCCACTTCAGTAGTATCACATGTTTGCGATTATTTCTCCATGTGCAGAAAAAAGCAAAGAAGTTGAGGAATAGTGAGGCACAGGAAAAATGTGAAAATCGATTCATATGTTGCAAGCAATGAAGAATCACACTCCAAAAAGAAGCACAAATCTTCATCCATGTAATTAGTTGAACCATTGCCACTATAGTAGGTCTTATACCCTTAAATAGAACAAAACTTGAAGCTTTCAGTGGTATGCTAATGTTTTGTTCTGTTCGTTAACAACTGTTATGAGATTACACTAGGAACATCTATTGTTTTAATTTTCTACACTTTCAGTGGAGTAGTTTAATTTACTTCAGCTATCTTTTTTAAAACACTTTCAACCGTACAAATGCAAATTATCATATTTTCTTTAGAGCATAAATACTCTTCTTCGGAAGCCACATTGGGAACTTAAGGTTATTGTAAGTGTTGTTATTCATTTTCTCCTGCTCAAAGCAGCCGGGTTTAGAACTTCAACCGCTTTACTCCGAAGCCTGTCTAGTACTCCCTCTGATCCATATTACTTGATGTTAAATGGATGTATCTACAATTAAAATATATTTAGATATATCTATATTAGCGTCAAGTAATACGAATCGGAGAGAGTATATAAATGTGTATATGCAACACTAGGCACGAAAACTCCATTTGGAAGAAAAGCTCTACACAGACACAACTCTTTATCTACTCGGTGTTCACGCGCAAAGAGATTGGTGAAATAAGTACGTAGGTGGTGTATTTTCCATGTATCTGGTCTTTTTGCCTTTTTAGGAAGTCCAGGGGTGGCACATATCAGACCCACTGACCATCCATTAATGCTTCTGCGGGCTAAGACTATATTCAAAATTTGTACTTTTGCTATTGATTGATATAACTGTTAAGAATAGACTCTAGTTTCGCAGGATTACAAATTACATAGAACATGGATAATACTGGTCTATCAAGGCCTAGCACTTCTCAACATAAAAAAGAATCTAATTGTGAACATAAAATTGATTTTGAGCAGGATTAAGCAATAGTGTTTTGCAACAGTGTCGGCATAATTCATGGATCCATGGCAAAATCGGATTAAGTATTATGGAAATTTAGATGATTAACAACTCCGCTCCAACAAATTCCAGCAAATAATGCACAGATTTCATCACCATAGCTTACATATTATTTGCACAAGTACTAAGAGAGATTTGATTTCAAGGTCTAACCTAACTGGGTCGGTCTAGTCAATGATTAGGTCAAACTATTTAGTTGGGTTGCCTCACATACAAACTAGGCCAGCCCAGTTAGCAAATTGACCTGTGAAATAAAGGAAGTAGCCCATCCCACCTACAAAATGGGCTGACCCATTGAGCAACTTGACAAGTTTAAACCAAAGTTATCCAATTAGTTTTCCCTTAGGGTTTTCTTCTCGCGACGGGGCGATCCCGGCTGCGAGCGTTTGTTTTTACTTCCTGGCGGCCAGCGAGTATTCCCACCGGAGTTTGTTTGGGCTGATCAAGGGGTGGGCTTGTTCCGCTACCCGGCCTCGGCACACGGTGGGGTTTTTCGCTCTGGAAAGCTAGGGTTTTGTCTCGCGTCTCTGCGAGGAAGCTTTTTAGGGTTTTGGGAGATGGCGGACAAGGCGTCGAGCTCTGGAGAGAAGGTTAAGGAGAAGGAACTTGCAGCCCTGATGGAGGAATTAGGGATTGGGGAGGAGGATCTTGATGATGTGATCTATGAGGAGGAAGGACCGCCAGTTGAGGAGGCGCCGCGGTGGCTAGCGGTGGCTAGGGTCCATACTGACGCACCTTACAGTCAAGGCTGGTTCTTCTCTAATATGAGATCAGCGTGGAGCCTGGCTTAGGATGTCAAATTCAGAGCTATTGAAGCAAATCTTTACATCTTGCAGTTCTTTTGCTTGGGTGATTGGGAGAAGGTGATGCAAGGAGGTCCCTGGAATTTTCGAAACTCGCCGGTATGCATAGAACCATATGATGGATTCACTAAACCAAGTACCATTGACCTCGTAAAGATTGTTGTGTGGGCTCAGATTCATGATCTACCTGAGGGATATAGACCTCTGGCTGAGAATTTGGCCAGAAGGGTGGGAACTTTTGAAGCTTCAGAACCTGATTCCATGGATTACTATGGGAACTACTGTAGAGTGCGGGTTAGAGTTGATGTTCGTGAACCCCTGAAACGAGCAGTCTCAATTTCTTGGGGTGGTAGAAGGGATATTTTCCGAGTTCGATATGAGAGGATCACTGATTGGTGTGAGGTGTGTGGCTTACTGGGGCATGTGTATAAGGAACATGGGAATGGCATCCATGAACCTAGCGCTCGTAAGTGGGGACAATGGCTCCTTGCTGAACCAGCTGGGAGAGGACGGGGCCGCGGCCGTGGCTCTATCCCTAGGGCTGCTGGATGTTCTGGGAGAGGACGAGGGCGAGGAAGTTTCTCTGATGATTTTGGCAATTATACTCAGGAGGAAGGGATGGAGCCCGGCAAGGAATTGGCTGTTACTGGAAACGGCAAAGCGGATGAGTTAATGGACGATGCTGAGCTGAATAGAAAGAGGGGGCCTGGTACCCCGGCAAAGGTGCCTGTAGGCGTTGGTAAAGAGGGTCAGTTGGTGGGAGCCCTTGTAAATCAGTTTGAGGTGCCATTAGCCGATAAACCTCCGTCGGCTAGCCCACCGCCGAAACATGATCAGAAGAGGATGAAGAAGGATGGTATAGTGGATGTTGATAATCACAACTCTGGATCGGCGGCCTCCCAGGTGGAGGACCGCCGGGATCAATGAGTCTTTTAGGCTGGAATTGTCGCGGGGCTGGCAACGACGCGACAGTTTGAGAGCTACGCGATTTCGCGAGACAGTTTGCCCCATCCATTCTCTTTATTGTTGAAACACAGGTTCATAAGGCCAGGGTGGAGAAATTAGCCAGGACACTAGGCTATGATAATTCGTTTGGAGTAAGTAGCACAGGGCGGAGCGGTGGCCTCTGTTTGTACTGGAATAATGATACTAAAGTGGAGGTTTTCCGTTTTTCCAAATACCATATTGATGCTAAGGTGTTGGGTATTGGATCTGTGCCATGGAGGTTCACTTGCGTGTATGGGGAGGCGCAAACGAGTTTGAGGTACAAGACATGGGACACACTCAAGGGGATCAAAGCTGAAAACGATCTCCCATGGGTATGTATGGGCGATTTTAATGAAGTTCTGCTCCAGGAGGAACATTTTGGACCAGGGACTCGGACCCAGGTGCAGATGGATGGATTTCGGGATGCCATAGATGTCTGCGGGTTTAGTGATCTTGGTTTCGTTGGAAGGAATTGGACTTTTGAGAAAAAAGTATCTGGTGGGAGTTTTTGCCGCGTTCGGCTGGACAGAGCTCTGGCATCGTCTGCTTGGGTGAATCTTTACCTGAGTGCGATGCTATATCATATGACGTCGTCCTCGTCGGATCATGGCCCAATACGTCTGGAGCTTGAAGATGTTGCACGCACAGACAGAAGGCAAGCGGCGCAGTTTCGGTACGATCTCATGTGGGAGACGCACAATGAACTGAGGGAGGTAGTGGGAGAAGCATGGAACGATGCTGGAACATGCAATCTAGCCGCTAATGTCCATGGGAAGCTCTCCTCTCTAGCGATCAAGCTTGACAGGTGGAGTAAAGTCACTTTCGGGAGTGTGAGGAAAGAGATAAAATCACTCAAGGAGGATCTGGTGAGATTGCGAGATGTGCCTGGTCGTGTCTCACCATCACATGCCGAGGTAAAGATCAATGATCGCCTAGTTGAATTATATAACAGAGAGGAGGTTATGTGGAGGCAGCGATCAAGAATTGAGTGGCTTTCCGCTGGAGATAAAAACACTCGATATTTCCATCAAAGGGCGAGTATGAGAAAGAAGAAGAATCGTATTAAGTAGTTGGTGAAAGAAAATGGAGAACTGACCACGGATAGTGATGAGATGCAAGGCCTAGCTACCGAGTTCTACATGAAGCTATATACCTCGGAAGCTACTGCTGATATGCAGGAGGTTCTGGATACAGTTCCATGTAAGGTCACTGCTGAGATGAATGGAATGCTGAATGCACCATATTCCATGCTAGAAATCAAGAATGCATTGTTCCAGATGTTTCCGACTAAAGCACCGGGGCTAGATGGCTTCCCGGCGCATTTCTTTCAGCGGAATTGGGATCTGTGTGGGGAGGAGATAACAAAAGCGGTGATGAGAATTATCAAGGGAGAAGAGGGTGCGGACGTTATTAACAAAACGGTGCTAGTGCTGATTCCAAAGGTCCAGAACCCTACACTTCTGTCTCAGTTTAGGCCTATCAGTTTATGCAATGTTCTCTATAAAATTGCGTCCAAAACTGTAGCTAACCGCTTGAAGAGCATACTTCCTGACATTATTTCAGAGGAGCAATCGGCCTTCGTCCCGGGCCGTCTTATTACTGATAATATTATTGCTGCTTATGAATGTTTACATTTTATGAAGAAGAACAAATCCAAGAAGCACAGGTCGTGTGCCCTGAAACTTGACATGATGAAGGCTTATGATCGAGTAGAATGGAGCTATTTGAAGGCCATCATGCTCAAATTGGGTTTTGATTCATCTTGGACAAATATTATTATGGGGATGATATCATCAGTATCTTTCTCAGTTCTTTTTAATGGATTTCAGTTGGAGGAGTTTAAGCCAACAAGGGGAATAAGACAAGGGGATCCAATATCACCGTACCTTTTCTTGATTGCAGCAGAGGGCCTTTCGTGCCTCCTAAACCATAGAAGTCAGTCATCTGAGAAGAGTGGAATACAAGTGGCCTCGTCGGTGATACGTCTCAAACGTATCTATAATTTCTTATGTTCCATGCTACTTTTATGATGATACTCACATGTTTTATACACATTATATGTCATATTTATGCATTTTCCGGCACTAACCTATTGACGAGATACCGAAGAGCCAGTTGTTGTTTTCTGCTGTTTTTGGTTTCAGAAATCCTAGTAAGGAAATATTCTCGGAATTTGACGAAATCAACGCCTAGGGGCCTATTTTTCCACGAAGCTTCCAGAAGACCGGAGGGGAGACGAAGTGGGGCCACAGGGCACCGCCACACTAGGGCGGCGCGGCCTAAGGGGGGCCCGCGCGGCCCTAGCGTGTGGGGCCCCCATGACTCTCCCGACTCCGCCCTTCCGCCTACTTAAAGCCTCCGTCGCGAAACCCCCAGTACCGAGAGCCACGATACGGAAAACCTTCCAGAGACGCCGCCGCCGCCAATCCCATCTCGGGGGATTCGGGAGATCGCCTCCGGCACCCTGCCGGAGAGGGGAATCATCTCCCGGAGGTCTCTTCATCGCCATGACCGCCTCCGGATCGATGTGTGAGTAGTCCACCCCTGGACTATGGGTCCATAGCAGTAGCTAGATGGTTGTCTTTTACTCATTGTGCTATCATGTTAGATCTTGTGAGCTGCCTATCATGATCAAGATCATCTATTTGTAATCCTTCATGTTGTGTTTGTTGGGATCCGATGAATATTGAATACTATGTCAAGTTGATTATCAATCTATCATATATGTTATTTATGTTCTTGCATGCTCTCCGTTGCTAGTAGAGGCTCTGGCCAAGTTGATACTTGTGACTCCAAGAGGGAGTATTTATGCTCGATAGTGGGTTCATGCCTCCATTAAATGCTGGGACGAGTGACGGAAAGTTCTAAGGTTGTGGATGTCTTGTTGCTACTAGGGATAAAACATCGATGCTTTGTCTAAGGATATTTGTGTTGATTACATTACGCACCATACTTAATGCAATTGTCTCGTTGTTTACAACTTAATACTTGGAAGGGGTTCGGATGATAACTCTGAAGGTGGACTTTTTAGGCATAGATGCATGCTTGGATAGCGGTCTATGTACTTTGTCGTAATGCCACTGATTAAATCTCATAGTACTCATCATGATATATGTATGTGCATTGTTATGCCTTCTTTATTTGTCAATTGCCCAAGCGTAATTTGTTCACCCAACATCTGCTATCTTATGGGAGAGACACCACTAGTGATGCTGTGGACCCCGGTCCTATTCTTTACATCTGAAATACAATATACTTGCAATTGTTCTTTACTTGTTCTTCGCAAATAATCATCATCAACCACACTATACATCTAATCCTTTGTTTACAGACAAGCCGGTGAGATTGACAACCTCAGCATGTTACGTTGGGGCAAAGTTACGTGATTGTGTTGTGCGGGTTCCACGTTGGCGCCGGAATCCACTGGTGTTGCGCCGCACTACACTCCTCCGCCATCAACCTTCAACGTGCTTCTTGACTCCCTATCGGTTCGATTAAACCTTGGTTTCTTACTGAGGGAAACTTGCTACTATGCGCATCACACCTTCCTCTTGGGGTTCCCAACGGACGTGTCAACTACACGCATCAAGCAAATTTGTAGCGCCGTTGCCGGGGAACTGAAGAAAAGTTACAACACAAAGATTTCTAACTCCCACGGCAATCTGCGCACAACAAGTAAATTTCTGGCGCCGTTGCCGGGGAGATCAAGACACGCTGCAAGGGGAGTCTCCCACTTCCAATCTCTTTACTTTGTTTTTGTCTTGCTTTGTTTTACTTTATTTACTACTTTGTTTGCTGCACTTAAACAAAACACAAAAAAATTAGTTGCTAGTTTTACTTTGTTTACTGTCTTGTTCTCCATATCAAAAACACAAAAAAATTAGTTACTTGCATTTACTTTATTTAGTTTGCTTTATTTACTACTGCTAAAATGGGTACTGTTGAGAATATTATGTTGTGTGACTTCACTAGCACAAATTATAATGATTTCCTATGCACACCTATTGCTCCACCTGCTACTACAGCAGAATTCTTTGAAATTAAACCTGCTTTACTGAATCTTGTTATGAGAGAGCAATTTTCTGGTGTTAGTTCGATGATGCTGCTGCCCATCTTAATAATTTTGTTGAACTATGTGAAATGCAAAAGTATAAGGATGTAGATGGTGACATTATAAAATTAAAATTGTTTCCTTTCTCCTTAAGAGGAAGAGCTAAAGATTGGTTGCTATCTCTTGCCTAGAAATAGTACTGATTCTTGGATTAAATGTAAGGATGCTTTTATTGGTAGATATTATCCTCCCGCTAAAATTATATCTTTGAGAAGTAGCATAATGAATTTCAAGCAATTAGATAATGAACATGTTGCTCAAGCATGGGAGAGAATGAAATCTTTGGTAAAGAATTGCCCAACCCATGGACTGACTACTTGGATGATCATCCAAACCTTTTATGCAGGATTGAATTTTTCTTCGCGGAACCTATTGGACTCAGCTGCTGGAGGTACCTTTATGTCCATCACTTTGGGGGCGGCAACAAAGCTTCTTGATGATTGATGACAAATTACTCTGAATGGCACACGGAAAGAGCTCCACAAGGTAAGAAGGTAAATTCTGTTGAAGAAACCTCTTCCTTGAGTGATAAGATTGATGCTATTATGTCTATGCTTGTGAATGGTAGATCTAATGTTGATCCTAATAATGTTCCTTTAGCTTCATTGGTTTCCCAAGAAGAACATGTTGATGTGAACTTCATTAAAAATAATAATTTCAACAACAATGCTTATAGGAATAATTCTGGTAACAACTATAGGCCATATCCTGCTGCTAATGGTAATAGTTATGGTAATTCTTATGGGAATGCTTACAACAATAATAGGAGTGTACCCCCTGGTCTTGAAGCCATGCTTAAAGAATTTATTAGTACACAAACTGCTTTTAACAAATACTGTTGAGGAAAAGCTTGATAAAATTGATATTCTTGCTTCTAAGGTTGATAGTCTTGCCTCTGATGTTGATCTTTTAAAATTGAAAGTTATGCCTAATAAGGATATTGATAATAAGATTGTTACTACAACAAATGCCATTCAAGTTCGAATTAATGAGAATATTAGATTGATGACCGAATTGCATGCTAGGTGGGAAAGAGAAGAAAATGAAAAACTTGCTAAAGAGAATAATGTAGCTAAAGTTTGGACTATTACCAACACTAGTAATGTTAATGATTCACATGTTGCTACACCTCCTACTATCAATGGTAAAATAATTGGTGTTGGCAATGTTACTACTCCTAGTGCAAAGCGTGCAAAATTGCCTGAAACTGCTAAAACTGCTGAAACTGATAAAACTGCTGAAATTTTCCAAAATATTGGGGATAATGATCCCATTGCTGTAGATCATAATGGTTTAGACTTTCATGATTGTCACATCTCTGAAGTTATAAAGTTCTTACAAAAGCTTGCTAAAAGTCCCAATGCTAGTGCTATAAATTTGGCCTTTACAAAACATATTACAAATGCTCTCATAAAAGCTAGAGAAGAGAAACTAAAACTTGAAACCTCTATTCCTAGAAAGTTAGAAGATGGTTGGGAGCCTATCATTAAGATGAGGGTCAATGATTTTGATTGTAATGCTTTATGTGATCTTGGTGCAAGTATTTCTGTTATGCCTAAGAAAATTTATGATATGCTTGACTTGCCACCATTGAAGAATTGTTATTTGGATGTTAATCTTGTTGATAATGCTATAAAGAAACCTTTGGGGAGGATTGATAATGTTCGTATTATGGTTAACAATAACCTTGTCCCCGTTGATTTTGTTGTCTTGGATATTGAATGCAATGCATCTTGCCCCATTATATTGGGAAGACCTTTTCTTCGAACTGTTGGTGCCACCATTGATATGAAGGAAGGTAATATTAAATATCAATTTCCTCTCAAGAAAGGTATG
This sequence comes from Lolium rigidum, assembly GCF_022539505.1. Taxonomy (NCBI): domain Eukaryota; kingdom Viridiplantae; phylum Streptophyta; class Magnoliopsida; order Poales; family Poaceae; genus Lolium; species Lolium rigidum. The sequence continues at coordinate 116,654,472 of NC_061512.1, forward strand.
GAACACTTCCCTAGAAAGAGAATGAAGTTACCTTATGATTCTATTATTAGAACAACTTATGATGCTGATGCTTCGTCTCTTGTTGTTACTTGATACACACTTTCTGCGCCTAGCTGAAAGGCGTTAAAGAAAAGCGCTTATGGGAGACAACCCATTATTTTACTTCTGCACTTTATTTTATATTTGAGTCTTGGAAGTTGTTTACTACTGTAGCAACATCTCCTTATCTTTATTTTATTGCATTGTTGTGCCAAGTAAAGTCTTTGATAGTAAAGCCAATACTAGATTTGGATTGCTGCGCAGGAACAGATTTCTTGCTGTCACGAATTTGAGCAGTAGTCTTTGTAGAAAAATCAAAACAATCTGCCAATTTACGTGCGTGATCCTCAGATATGTACGCAACTTTCATTCAATTTGGGCATTTTCATCTGAGCAAGTCTGGTGCCACTTTAAAATTCGTGTTTACGAACTGTTCCGTTTTGACAGATTCTGCCTTTTATTTCGCATTGCCTGTTTTGCTATGTTTGATGGATTTCTTTGTTCCATTAACTTTCAGTAGCTTTGAGCAATGTCCAGAAGTGTTAAGAATGATTATGTCACCTCTGAATATATGAATTATGCACTGACCCTCTAATGAGTTTTTTTCGAGTTTGGTGTGGAGGAAGTTTTTAAGGGTCAAGAGAGGAGGATGATACATTATGATCAAGAAGAGTGAAAAGTCAAAGCTTGGGGATGCCCCCGTGGTTCATCCCTGCATATTTTAAGAAGACTCAAGCATCTAAGCTTGGGGATGCCCAAGGCATCCCTTCTTCATCGACAACTTATCAGGTTCCTCTAGTGAAACTATATTTTTATTCCGTCACATCTTATGTGCTTTACTTGGAGCGTCTGTTTGTTTTTATTTTTGTTTTGTTTGAATAAAATCGGATCCTAGCATTCTTTGTTTGGGAGAGAGACACGCTCCGATGTTTCGTATGAACACATATGTTCTTAGCTTCATCTTTAATGTTCATTGCGAAAGTTGGACTATTTCATTCATTGTTATATGGTTGGAAACGGAAAATGCTGCATGTGGTAAATGGTTTAATGTCTTGAATAATGTGATACTTGGCAATTGTTGAGCTCATATAGATATTGTTTAAGCTCTTGCATCATGTACCTTGTACTCATTAATGAATAACTACATAGAGCTTGTTAAAATTTTGTTTGCATGATTGATCTCTAGAGTCTAGATATTTTCTGGTTGAGGTGTTTGAACAACAAGGAGACAATGTAAAGTCTTATAATAGTTACAATATGTTCATATGTGAGCTTTGCTGCACATTTTATACTTGAGTTTGCTTCAAACAACCTTGCTAGCCTAGCCTTGTATTGAGAGGAATTCTTCTCGTGCATCCAAATCCTTGAGCCAATAACCATCCCATTTGTGTCCACCATACCTACCTACCACATGGTATTTATCCGCCATTCCAAAGTACATTACTTGAGTGCTACCTTTAAAACTTCTATTCTTTGCCTTTGCAATATATAGCTCATGGGACAAATAGCCTTAAAAACTATCGTGGTGAAGAATATGTACTTATGTTTCTTATTTCTTAATAAGTTGCTTGTTGAGCGGTAACCATGTTTTCTGGGGACGCCATCAAATCTTTTACCTTTGTTGAATATCATGTGAGTTTCTATGCATGTTCGTCTTGTCTGAAGTAAGGGCGGTTCTCACAATCAAATGGTTTGAGTATGCATACTGTTAGAGAAGAACATTGGGCCGCTAACTAAAGCCATGATTCATGGTGGAAGTTTCAGTGTGGACAACTAATCCTCAATCTCTTATGAGAATATTAACTGTTGTTGAAAGCTTATGCATTGAAGAGGAGTCCATTATCTGTTGTCTATGTTGTCCCGGTATGGATGTCTAAGTTGAGAATAATCAAAACCGAGAAATCCAATGCGAGCTTTCTCCTTAGACCTTTGTACAGGCGGCATAGAGGTATCCCTTTGTGACACTTGGTTGAAACATATGCTATGCAATGATAATCAGTGTTAATCCAAGCTAATTAGGACAAGGTGCGAGCACTATTAGTATACTATGCATGAGGCTTGCAACTTATAAGATGTCTTATACATAACACATATGCTTTATTACTACCGTTGACAAATTGTTTCTTATTTTCAAAATGAAAAGCTCTAGCACAAAAATAGTAATCAATGCTTCCCTCTGCGAAGGGCCTATCTTCTACTTTATTGTTGAGTCAGTTTGCCTATTCTTTCTATCTTAGAAGCAAACACTTGTATCAAGCTGTGTGCATTGATTCTTACATGTTTACTTATTGCACTTGTTATATTACTTTGTGTTGACAATTATCCATGAGATATATATGTTGAAGTTGAAAGCAACCGCTGAAACTTTATCTTCCTTTATGTTGCTTCAATACTTTTACTTCTAATTTATTGCTTTATGAGTAACTCTTATGCAAGTCTAATTGATGCTTGTCTTGAAAGTATTATTCATGAAAAGTCTTTGCTATACGATTCATTTGTTTACTCATTATCTTCATCATTGCTTCGAATCGCTGCATTCATCTCATATGCTTTACAATAATATGATCAAGATTATGATAGCATGTCACTTCAGAAATTATCTTTGTTATCGTTTACCTACTCGACGGCGAGTAGGAACTAAGCTTGGGGATGCTTGATACATCTCAAACGTATCTATAATTTCTTATGTTCCATGCTACTTTTATGATGATACTCACATGTTTTATACACATTATATGTCATATTTATGCATTTTCCGGCACTAACCTATTGACGAGATGCCGAAGAGCCGATTCTTTGTTTTCTGCTGTTTTTGGTTTCGAAATCCTAGTAAGGAAATATTCTCGGAATTGGACGAAATCAACGCCCGGGGGCCTATTTTTCCACGAAGCTTCCGGAAGACCGGAGGGGAGATGAAGTGGGGCCACGGGCGCCGCCACACTAGGGCGGCGTGGCCTAAGGGGGCCCGCGCGGCCCTAGCGTGTGGGGCCCCCGTGACTCTCCCGACTCCGCCCTTCCGCCTACTTAAAGCCTCGTCGCGAAACCCCCGGTACCGAGAGCCACGATACGGAAAACCTTCCGAGACGCCGCCGCCAATCCCATCTCGAGGGATTCGGGAGATCGCCTCCCGGCACCTGCCGGAGAGGGAATCATCTCCCGGAGGTCTCTTCATCGCCATGACCGCCTCCGGATCGATGTGTGAGTAGTCCACCCCTGGACTATGGGTCCATAGCAGTAGCTAGATGGTTGTCTTCTCCTCATTATGCTATCATGTTAGATCTTGTGAGTTGCCTATCATGATCAAGATCATCTATTTGTAATTCTTCATGTTGTGTTTGTTGGGATCCGATGAATATTGAATACTATGTCAAGTTGATTATCAATCTATCATATATGTTATTTATGTTCTTGCATGCTCTCCGTTGCTAGTAGAGGCTCTGGCCAAGTTGATACTTGTGACTCCAAGAGGTGTATTTATGCTCGATAGTGGGTTCCTGCCTCCATTAAATCTGGGACAGTGACAGAAAGTTCTAAGGTTGTGGATGTGCTGTTGCTACTAGGGATAAAACATCGATGCTTTGTCTAAGGATATTTGTGTTGATTACATTACGCACCATACTTAATGCAATTATCTGTTGTTTACAACTTAATACTGGAAGGGGTTCGGATGATAACCTGAAGGTGGACTTTTTAGGCATAGATGCATGCTGGATAGCGGTCTATGTACTTTGTCGTAATGCCCTGATTAAATATCATAGTAATAATCATGATATATGTATGTGCATTGTTATGCCTTCTTTATTTGTCAATTGCCCAACTGTAATTTGTTCACCCAACATCTGCTATCTTATGGGAGAGACACCACTAGTGATCTGTGGACCCCGGTCCTATTCTTTACATCTGAAATACAATCTACTCGCAATTGTTCTTTACCGTTCTTCGCAAATAATCATCATCAACCACACTATACATCTAATCCTTTGTTTACGGCAAGCCGGTGAGATTGACAACCTCACCGTTACGTTGGGGCAAAGTTCCGTGATTGTGTTGTGCAGGTTCCACGTTGGCGCCGGAATCCCCGGTGTTGCGCCGCACTACACTCCTCCGCCATCAACCTTCAACGTGCTTCTTGACTCCTACTGGTTCGATTAAACCTTGGTTTCTTACTGAGGGAAACTTGCTACTGTGCGCATCACACCTTCCTCTTGGGGTTCCCAACGGACGTGTCAACTACACGCATCAGTCGGCGCCGGCGGTGAACCACCTTCTTTTTGCAGATGATAGCCTGCTGTTTTTTAAAGCAAATGGTGCTGGTGCTAATGAGATCTCTCAGTCTTTAGACCTATATTGCAGGGCTTCTGGCCAGAAGATAAACCTGAGCAAGTCATCAATCTTCTTCAGTAAGGGATGTCCTCATGGGGTCCGTGATGAAGTTAAGGGAATTCTGAATATTCCCAATGAGAGCCTACAAGATAAATATTTGGGGATGCCGTCTGATGTTGGGAGATCAAAAAATGGCGTCTTCAAATACTTGAAGGATCGGGTATGGAGCAAAGTGCAAGGGTGGATGGAAATGATTTTATCTGCGGGAGGTAAAGAGGTGTGATGACCCACAAGTATAGGGGGTGTATCGTAGTATCTTCGATAAGTAAGAATGTCGATCCCAACGAGGTCATTCCAAAGACACCGGAAGCGGACCATGGCAACGCAGCTTTGTCACAGGCGTCCGTTTTCCCGGGGATCCAGAAGCGTTGCTGCTGTGTGGATGTGGACCATGGAGACGGCGTTCGCGGCCACCTCTCCAACGAAGGACCGCAGACAAAGCCTTGAACCTGGCAGCAGTGCAAGATCCGCAAAGGCAATTTGAGTGGGAAGATGTGGCGGCCTGGGCCCAGGAGGTGAGTAAGTAGCGACAAGATAGAAAGACATCACGACTGTTCACAGAGGAAAAACTGCAGAAGGATATGTGTGGACTCCCGTGCTTTCTGTGACAGGTCAAAACTGAGTCCCTTCAGGATTCCAGTTTGATAGTTTCAAGAAATTTGGTGTTGCAGATCCAGGGTGGCTGATGATTACCAGACAGTGGGTGTTGGTGGTGGAAACTAACAATATGGAAACATTCAATGCAGGGCATATGAGTCATTGGATAAAAAAACTCCCCAGACCATGTGCATTTGGATGATTTGAGATGTGTTGTCAAGAACTTCAGTCAACACTGCAAACACAGTACAGAGTTGAGATCATGTCGACAAGCATGATAGATCATGAGAACATTCAAAGGTGGAACATCATCAAAGCTAGAAATGAAAATATCGGCGAAGGCGATGAATGCGTTTGTGGCAAGGTTGGCGGGGAATTCGTGGAGACAGGAGAACAACTGGGACAATATGACATTATTGAAACCAACAATGGATGGGTAGATGAAGGATGCTATTTTGTCATAATGAAGTGCAGGACACAAATTGAAATTTTTAAAATGAACGGCAGATTTTCTGGCAATTTTTAAATTCTGATACCTATTGATATGCATTTAGGTTGGTGAAATTAATGGAGAAACAATAGAAACTGATCAAAAAGTAATGCAATGGCGACAATAGAAGTAATATAAAATAGACAAATGGCGAGGTCGATATTTCGGTACTGTAGCCTCCGAAGATATGATGAACGGGCCATGTCGGATTTTTTTTATCTCGACAGCAATGGG
>NC_061512.1:116660314-116679083 GCF_022539505.1 Lolium rigidum
AAATAATCATGAAACATGCAAAATAGATGAAATAACATAAGTATTGTGTCCCAATATGAAATATATCAATGAATAACAACAAATTATGATATAAAATAGTGATGCAAATTGGACGTATCAAGGTGTTAATCAAATCAGTGGCCCAAGCTGTACCCATTTACTCTATGGCGTGTTTCAAATTACCTCGGGGTTTATGAAAGCACATAGACTCCCTTATTCGGAAATTCTGGTGGGGAAGCAAAGCGGGGGAGCGCAAGACTGCCTGGGTTGCTTGGGAAGAGATGACCAAACCGAAATATATGGGTGGTTTGGGTTTCCGGGACACAGAGTTATTCAATCTAGCTCTCCTTGCTCGTCAGGCGTGGAGGATATTGCAGAACCCTAATACCCTAAGTGCTAGAATCCTTAAAGCTGTTTATTTTCCTGACACAGATTTCCTTGATTCAGAGTTGGGGTCTCACCCGTCCCAGGTGTGGCGTGCACTAGTAGAAGGGAAGCAAGCACTATCTCTTGGTCTGATTCGCCGTATTGGTGATGGAAAGACAACCAGGGTTTGGACTCATAATTGGTTACCAAGAAGCGAGATGATGAGGCCGATTGCTTCGCTATCTGGCGATCCTCCGCAACTAGTCAGTGACTTGATCAATGTTACTTCGGCGTCATGAAAGCAAGAAAAGGTCCAGGAGTGCTTTGTTAAAGCTGATTGTGATGTGATCTTGGGGATACCCCTGTGCATAAGGAATATTCCTGATTTCTGGTCATGGAATTTTGATAAAAGGGGGATGTTTACTGTGAGATCGGCGTATAGGATGCTGGTGGACATAAAGACTCGGAGGGAAGCGTGGCTTGAAGGACGAGCCTCGAGTTCTGATAATTCTGCAGACTCCAAGAGTTGGACAAAACTTTGGAAGATTAATGTTCCATCAAAGATAAGAGTCTTTCTCTGGAGGCTAGCTAAGCAGTCCCTACCCACGGGAGATTTTCTCCAACATCGTCATATATCCACTTCTAGCTCGTGCTTGTTATGCGGAAGGACAGAATCTTGGTGCCATTCACTTCTGGAATGTCCAATGGCGCGGAGTGTTTGGGCCTTAGCAGATGAGGAAGTGGTTGAACATATGTTTGAGACAACAGAACCGAATGCAAGGAGCTGGTTGTTTAATATGATGGAATCCCTAACCTTGGAGCACTTCATCATGGTAGGTGTGTCATTGTGGGCAATTTGGATGGCGCGAAGAAAGGCAATTCATGAAGGAGAGTTCCAGAGTCCATTATCAACCCACTATTTTGTGAAGCGTTTCCTTCAGGAGCTCTCCTTAATACCTAAGCCATCATCAGGTGTATCGGTGACCCCTGGCCGTGAAAGGGGTAGAGGATGGATACCCCTAGGAGAAGGGCTAATCAAGGCAAATGTGGATGCGGCGGTGTCTAGGGACAAATCTACTGGGTCGGTGGCAGTGGTCCTTAGGAGGGGTGATGGTTTGTATATGGGATCATCGGCTGTGGTGTTCAAGGGAGTTTTCGATCCTCCAACTTTGGAAGCATTAGCCTGCCGTGAAGCTCTTGCCTTGGCTACTGATGTTGCTGAGAGGCGCCTGGTCATTGCAAGTGATTGTAAACAGGTGGTCTTAGATATTGCCGAAGGAACGGGAGGTCAATATGCTGCTATTATCCAGGAAATAAACATCCAGAGATTAGACTTCCAGGAGGTGTCTTATACTTTCGAGGGTAGAAATTCAAATAAAGAGGCTCATAGTTTAGCTCGTTTTGCTTTAGCTTTGGATCAGGGGCGCCACCTGTGGCTACTTCAACCCCATGATGTTATGATGATTCCTGTAATTCTGAACGTTGATCAATAAAGTCAGAGTTACTCTCAAAAAAAAAAGTTTAAACCAAGTCATTTGGCTAGACCTGCATGCTAAGTGGGCTGGCCGAGTTAGCAAGTTGACCGGTCAAACCAAGTCAATTGCGCCGACTTACAAACCAATTGCCCCGACTTGCAAACTATATGAGCTGGCTAGATAGCAAGTTCATATGTCAAACCAAGTCAGTTGGTTCGGCCCGCGAACTAAGTGGACGACCTAATCATCTTTATTTGGCTGACCTGCTTAAGCCGTAGTGCGGGTTGTGTGGGCCAGTCATCTACCACGGATTTATAACCAGTTACCGATGTTACCTGCCAGTTAACGACGTCAACCACGTGTTAGTTAGCATTATCCATAACAAAGTGAAAAATCTGTGCTAGATCCTTAGGTGATGTGATAAGCACCACAAAACCTGTTTCGTTGGCTTATTAGACTCATTAACCACGAAAAACACCCATTACGACGATTTTAAGCCGTGGTAGATAACAAATATTTTGTAGTGGCACACCGGATCCGCCGTCACCACCAAGATCACCTTCGTCCACACCATACTCCATGTCGTCCCCAGGCACAACAGATGCATCCTTGTCGGCTTCTCCGTCCATAGAGTCACCGAAAGCACCTGCTATGTGCCACTCCCGTCGCACCTGATGCACAACCTTGCACAAGACGACATCTTCCTTCCAAATCTCAAGTACACGGGCGAGCTGGAAATGGGCGAGCTATGCTTGTCTGCTGCCGAGGAACCAACCTCTGTTGGCGAGGCACTCGAACGAGCTTCATGGCGCAACATGATGGAAGAAGAGATGAAGTGCATCCCCAAAAATGGCATGTGGGAGTTGTCGTCGTTGCTGGCTGGCCACCACGTCATTGGGCTCAAGTGGGTCTACAAGGTGAAGCGATGTCCCTATGTGAACGTTGTGAAGCACAAAGTGCGCCTCTTTGCAAAGGGCTATGCACAGCGGCAAGGTGTCGATTTCGATGAGGTGTTCACGCCTGTGGTGCAACTTTTAAACAGAAGGCACAATGTGCCCAGCTTTAAATTAATAAAGCCCATACGGCAAGGTTTGGTACAAGATGTAGAGGAGTAGCTTACAAGCAACACAGACAACAGCAAAACAAAGGATAAATACAAGAAAAGCAGTTGGAGTCCTCGATGCCCTTCAACCGAGAGCGAAGCACCAAGGGGCGTCGAAGGGAGTACTCGAAGAAGAAGCGTCGTCAACAGAGTGGCCGTCTTTTCCTGCACCAGGAAAAGCAAGCCATCGCCTGAGCGTTCTCTTCCATGACCGGAGAGGGACCCCTGCCCCCTCGCCCCGGCTCGAAGGGCGCCTCACCGCCATCATTGGAAAAGCTCACCCTGAGCAGAGAACCGTCCAGGAACCAGACTGCCAAATGGGCACGAAAGAGACGAGCTACACATTGCACCAAGCTCGCCTAGAGACGCCTGATGACCCACAAGTATCGGGGGTGTATCGTAGTACTTTCGATAAATAAGAGTGTCGAACCCAACGAGGAGCAGAAGGTATTGACAAGCAGTTTTGATGAAGGATTCACTGTAAATGCTCACAGACAAGTATTCAGGGGGTTTTAATATAGCAGATGAATAAAGTACAAGTAAATAAAGTGCGAGAGAAATAATTGCAGCGAGTGGCCCAATCCTTTTTAGCACAAAGGACAAGCCGGTTTGTTTACTTATAATGACCAGACATTCTTGAGGACACACGGAATTTAGTCTAGTGCTTTCGCTTCATATAGCTGATTATCTTCATTGTTTTAATAAGTGTTGTGTGGGTGAACCTATGCTAATGTACCGCCCTTCCTAGGACTAATACATACTTGTGATTATACCCCTTGCAAGCATCCGCAACTACAAGAAAGTAATTAAGATAAATCTAACCACAGCCTTAAACTCTAAGATCCTCGCTATCCCTCCTGCATCGATATACCAACGGGGGTTTAGGTTTCTGTCACTCCGGCAACCCCGCAATTGGCAAACGAATACAAGATGCATTCCCCTAGGCCCATAAATGGTGAAGTGTCATGTAGTCGACGTTCACACGACACCACTAGAAGAATAACACCACAACTTAAATATCACAACATTGAATACTAACCAACATAATTCACTACTAACATTTAGACTTCACCCATGTCCTCAAGAACTAAACGAACTACTCACGAGACATCATATGGAACATGATCAGAGGTGATATGATGATGAATAACAATCTGAACATCAACCTTGGTTCAATAGTTTCACTCAATAGCATCAATAACAAGTAGAAATCAACACCGGGAGAGTTTCCCCTATCAAACGATCAAGATCAAACCCAAATTGTTACAGCGGTGATGAGGTGCAGCGGTGGAGATGGCGGTGATGATGATGATGATGATGATGATGATGGAGATGATGTCCAGCTCGATGACGGTGACGATGGCGTCGATTTCCCCCTCCGGGAGGGAATTTCCCCAGCGGATTTCAGCCTGCCGGAGAGCTCTTTTCTCTCTGGTGTTCTCCGCCCCGCAGAGGCGGCTGTGACTCTTCGCGACTATCCCCTGAAGCTTAGGTTTTCAGGACGAAGATGTACGCGAAGAAAATGAGGCTAGAGGGGGCTGTGGGCTCCCTCCTCACAAGGCGGCGCGGCCAGGCCTTGGGCCGCGCCGGCCTATGAGGTGGGCCCACCTCGGCCCTCCTCGGCTCCCCCTTCTGGCTCCCTTCGTCTTCTGGAAAAATAGGATTTTTCATATAATTTCCGTCAAGCTGTTGATCTTCCGAGATATTGCATTCGACGGTGCTTTTTCCAACGAGAATCCCGACTCCCGTGCGCGATCCTCCAATAATCATGAAACATGCAAAATAGATGAAATAACATAAGTATCATCTCCAAATATAAAATATATCAATGAATAACGAGCAAATTATGATATAAAATAGTGATGCAAAATGGACGTATCAACTCCCCCAAGCTTAGACTTCGCTTGTCCCCAAGCGAAGCCGAACTCGGTAAACAAGACCACATGTTTATGGAGTGAAGAGTCGATAAATAAAATACGGACAAGAAGCATCATATTCATGCACACAAGTCATTCTAGTGAACAACTTCCTCATATAATTCAACTTGAAACAAGTAGAAGGAAATCACAAATAAAGGTGCATAGGAAATCTTAATTGGTGATGGCAAACTTTGTTCTTGGTCAGAGAACAGTTAACAGGTTATACTTATCTATTGAGCAGCGCTCTCATATTAAAGCTTATGATAAACTTTCATACTCAATCATAGTAATCTTCTCATAATCATTGACAACTTGCAAAACTATATTCATTCAGATAAAACTTGTACTAAACAAGGAAGAATAAATTACATGATGAAATAGATCACAATATAAATGGTTGGATCACAACAACTCAATTGCTTGCTTAAGATGGAGGGAAATAGGTTTACTGACTCAACATAAAGTAAAAGACAGGCCCTTCGCAAAGGGAAGCAGGGATTAAATCATGTGCTAGAGCTTTTTAAGTTTTGAAATCATATAGAGAGCATAAAATTAATGTTTTGAGAGGTGTTTGTTGTTGTCAACGAATGGTAGTGGGTACTCTAACCCCCTTGCTATACAGACTTCCAAAGAGCGGCTCCCATGAAGGACGTTATCTCTACCAGCAAGGTAGATCATCCCTCTACTCTTTTGTTTACACATGTACTTTAGTTTATTTAAGGATGACACTCCCCCAACCTTTGCTTACACAAGCCATGGCTAACCGAATCCTCGGGTGCCTTCCAACAATCTCATACCATGGAGGAGTGTCTATTGCAAAATTAAGTTGCTTACTGATGAATCAGGGCAAAACATGTGAAGAGAGTTATTAATGAAGGTTGATTAATTGGGGCTGGGAACCCCGTTGCCAGCTCTTTTGCAAAATTATAGGATAAGTGGATGAAGCCACTATTCCATTAGTGGAAGCTTCCTAACAAGATTGAAAGATAAAACACCACATACTTCCTCATGAGCTATAAAACATTGACACAAATAAGAAGTAATAGCTTTTGAATTATTTAAAGGTAGCACATGAAGTATTTACTTGGAATGGCAGGGAAATACCACATAGTAGGTAGTTATGGTGGACACTGATGGCATAGATTTTGTTTAAGGGTTTAGATGCACGAGAAGTATTCCCTCTCGGTACAGGTCTTTGGCTAGCAAGGTTAATTAGCAAGCATAAGAGTTGAGGGAAACAAACAAATATACATGTGATAGAAACAATCATGCATCTTACTTGTAAGCACAAACAATTTTAACTTCAGAATACTAAACTAAGAACTAACAAGAAAGATAATAACATATCTACATGTATTTCCTCTTCTCTACTTAAAACTCAGAGTGTTGTTGCTATTGACCAATGCTAAGTTTTCCAAAACCAAATAGATTTACTCAATGCTCCCAAAGTGATACCGATACTATCAACAAGATTAATCATATAATAGAGATTGCAAACTAAAATAAGATGTGCAATATGTAAATGATAAGACTTCTCATTAATATTCCATAACGATAACTCACACCAAGGGATACATAGATAACCAACTAAAGAGAGATACTTCCATACCGCAACACATCTTATATGATAACTTCCCTACTCATGATATGACACTACTTGATAGTAAAAAGGTAAAAGTAGTGATGATGTGATACCGCGGCACTCCCCCAAGCTTGGAACAAACCAAGGGGATGCCAATACCGATGATAAATTACTCCTCCGGCGGTGGTGAATTCTTTCCATCATCAGACTTCCAAGGAAGAGGCTCTCCATCAACAAACGACATCTTGGTCTCAGGGATCCTGAAACTAGCAACATAGCTTATGTGTTTAAACCTGTTTTCATACTCACAGTTTTGATTCTTAACATCATAGAGTTGAGCTTGGAGTTTGTTGGTGGTGTCGTGAAGTGAGAGGATATCGTTCCACAGCTTTGCAGTCTCCTTCTCATGTTCATCAATGAGTTCAGACACGAGCTTGTGGAAGATGTCCACTTCACGCTCAGCCATCTTCTTGTAGTTAAAGACCTCTTGTTCTAGCTTCTCCATCCTGTCTTCCAAGCTTCCTTCTCCCTTAGGACCCCGGACATCTTCAATCTGCAACTCACCATTGACGAGCAACAATTCCTTGGGGTGCATATTCAACTCGCTCATGTACGGGTTGACGACGTCTTCAAGGAAGCTGTCCTTCGGAGTTCCCGACGAAGACATAGTGGCTCTAGATCCGACGAAGATCCTGGCAAAAATCAGCACGAAACAAAACACGACGAGAAAACGATATACGGACCTCCAGGGGTCCGGGGGATTATATAGCAAAAAAATTCACGACAAAAGGAAAGTACCAGGTCGAACCAGAGTTGGAGGGGGACAACGAGGTGGCCTCCTCATAGGGCGGCGCGGCTAGGCTGGGGCCCGCGCAGGCCTATGGGGGCACCTCCTCGTGTGTCTCCTCCACTCCGTTTCGATCTCGTAATTTTTCATATTTTCCAAAAGTTGCAAAAACATTGTTCGGAAAGTTAAACGCGGACTTTTTCTTACCAGAACTCGTTACCTATTCAAAGTCGAACTCTGCAGGACTGTCAACTTGGCCTTTGATGAAGGCTTCCGGAGTTACCACTTGAATAACATCAACATCTTCATTATAAGAATCACCAGAGATATAATGCTTGAGTCTTTGTCCATTCACCACTTGTGTGGCATTACCTTGCAGAGAGCTAATTTTAATTGCTCCCGATCGATACACCTCATCAATGACATATGGTCCTTCCCATTTTGAGAGTAATTTCCCTGCAAAAAATCTGAGACGAGACCGATACAATAGGACTTTATCTCCGACATTAAATTCTCTTTTGATAATTCTTCTATCATGCCATTTCTTAACTTTCTCTTTAAAGAGTTTAGCATTTTCATATGCTTCACTTCTCCATTCATCTAGAGAACTCAATTGTAGCAATCTCTTCTTACCGGCAAGTTTAGGATCTTTATTTAGTTCTCTTACAGCCCAATAAGCTTTGTGCTCTAGTTCTAAAGGTAAATGACAAGCTTTCCCATAAACCATTTTATACGGTGACATACCCATGGGATTTTTATAAGCGGTTCTATAAGCCCATAGTGCTTCTTTCAATTTAATAGCCCAGCTTCTTTCTAGAATTATTAACAGGCTTTTGCAAGATAGATTTAATCTCTCTATTTGATAATTCTACTTGCCCACTAGTTTGAGGATGATAAGCGGAAGCAATTCTATGATTAATACCATATTTAGCAAGAGTTTTTCTAAAACCACCATGAATAAAATGAGACCCTCCATCAGTCATAATATATCTAGGAACTCCAAATCTAGGAAAAATAATATCTAAAAGCATTCTTAAAGAGGTCTCACCATCAGCACTTTTTGTAGGTATGGCTTCCACCCATTTAGTAACATAATCGACAGCGACAAGTATATGAGTGTTACCTTCTAAAGAAGGGAAAGGACCCATGAAGTCAAATCCCCAACAATCGAATGGTTCAATAACAAGAGTATAATTCATAGGCATTTCATTGCGTCTGGAGATATTACCAACCCTTTGACATTCATCACAGGATAGAATAAACTTCCTTGCATCTTTGAAGAGAGTTGGCCAATAAAAACCTGATTGCAGAACTTTTTGCGCGGTCCTATCTCCGGCGTGATGTCCTCCATAGGCACTACCATGACATTTACTCAATATCTCCTGTTGTTCATATTCAGGAACACATCTTCGCATAATACCATCCACTCCTTCTTTATATAAGTGTGGGTCATCCCAAAAATAATGCCTCAAGTCATAAAAGAATTTCCTCCTTTGCTGAGCTGAAAAGGTTGGAGGCAAGTACTTGGATACAATAAAGTTAGCATAATCAGCGTACCAAGGACTATCTCGCGAGCTCACCTTTATTACAGCCAATTGTTCATTTGGAAAACTATCATTAACAGGAACAGGATCATAAGCAATATTTTCCAATCTAGACAAATTATCAGCAACAGGATTATCAGCTCCTTTCCTATCTATAATATGCACATCAAATTCTTGCAAGAGAAGTACCCATCTAATAAGCCTCGGCTTAGCATCTTTCTTTGTCATAAGGTATCTAATTGCAGCATGATCAGTATGAATTGTAACTTTTGAATCAACAATATAGGATCTAAACTTGTCACAAGCAAAGACTACAGCTAATAATTCTTTTTCAGTTGTAGCATAATTTCTTTGAGCAGCATCAAGAGTTTTGCTAGCATAATGAATAACATTCAATTTCTTATCTACTCGCTGTCCAAGAACAGCACCTACAGCAAAATCACTAGCATCACACATAATTTCAAAAGGCAAATTCCAATCAGGAGGTTCAACTATAGGAGCAGTTGTTAAGGCTTTCTTTAGAGGTAGGCCTTGGGCCGCGCCGGCCTATGAGGTGGGCCCACCTCGGCCCTCCTCGGCTCCCCCTTCTGGCTCCCTTCGTCTTCTGGAAAAATAGGATTTTTCATATAATTTCCGTCAACTGTTGATCTTCCGAGATATTGCATTCCGATGGTGCTTTTTCCAGCAGAATCCTGACTCCGGTGCGCGATCCTCCAATAATCATGAAACATGCAAAATAGATGAAATAACATAACTATCATCTCCAAATATGAAATATATCAACGAATAACAGCAAATTATGATATAAAATAGTGATGCAAAATAGACGTATCAACGCCTTGCCCCCCGCCATGGATCCACTCACGCCGAACCGAAGCCACGGGTCTGATCGTTGATGAAGAAATTGCGTAGGACTAGGAGCTCACCAAGGTACACAAGGAACCAAGACCAACCCCGAGCCACACCGCCGCCGCCACCAGCAGCCAACACAGAGCCACACCCACCGCCCCATCTATCCCAAGGCGGCGCCTTCAAGAAGGTTACGACGCTACCATCGCCGCCGCCGCCCCAACAAAGTTGTGGTTTTCACCCGGGAGACGAAGGGGAGGGGGAGGGGAGGAGAGATAGGATGGTACCTCAAGAAGGAAGCACGGCGCCCGTAGGCGTCGTCACCGTCGGACCAGCAAGGCTAACCAGGGATTTCTCCCTCTCTCACAACCCAAGAACCAGCACCTAACCCGGCCAGAGAACCGGCGAACGAGGGCCGCCATGGACCGTACCGGAGATGTAGGGTGGGCCTAGGGTAGGAAGAAGTTGGGAGGATGGCCTTCAGATCTGGCGCCGGCGAACGCGAACCCGCCGCCACGACCAGCGCCCGACAGCCCCTCGCCGTCCGCACGGCCGAGGGAGCTGGACCGCATCCACACGCACTGCTCGCCGCCAAGCCAGTGGCGCCTCACCCTGAGGCCGTCACCTCAGCGTCCCGTAGAAGCAGCGACGTCGCAGCCGTCGCCCGCGAGGAAGGCGACCGCGCCGCCGAGCTCCGCCACCTCGACCTCGAGGAACCGCCTCACAGCGGCGCGCCGGCCCACCGCGCGAGGGACCATCGATTACTCGGAGTGGATCTCCGCCGCCCGAGGGAGAGGCCCCGCGCCACCGCCACACGAGTTAGATCTAGGGGGCCGCCGTCGCCGGCACCGCCCGGGCTTTGCCCGGCGGCTGACGCCGGTGACGACGGCGGGGGGAGCGGGAAGGAGGGGGCTGGGGCTAGGGTTTGGGATTCGCCTGCCCGTCGCCCGCGGGGAGCGACAGACGACAGACGGGCCGAACCGTTTTTCCCGTGTGTCCCTGTGGTGCAACTCGAGACAATACGGCTTCCGATCACCATAGTAGCTCACCGGGGCTGGACTGTTCATCATATAGACGTAAAATATGCGTTCTTGAATGGTGAGCTCGCCGAAGAAGCGTACATGCACCAGCCAGCTGGTTTCATCGACAAAGACAAAGCTGACAAGGTTCTGCAGCTGCACAAAGCCTTGTGCGGTCTTTGTTAGGAACCCGTGCATGGAACGCGAAACTTGATGCGTCCATGAAGTTTCTTGGCTTCTCTCACCGCGAGCTGGATCATGCTCTGTACTGAGTACTCACGCACGGACAAGGAAGGCTTCCTTGTTGTCGGCATTTATGTCGATGATTTCATCATCACGGGAACTAGTAGTACTGACATCAATATGTTCAGAGCAACAAATACTTGAACTGTTTTGGATGAGTGAGCTTGGTGCCATGGGCTATTACCTATGCATCAAAGTGAAGCATGAGGCTGGCAAGATCATTGTATGTCAGTCAAGTTACGCGAAGAAAATCCTGCAAGTGGCAGAAATGGGGTATTGCAATTCTTGTCATGTCCCAATGAAGCAACCACTGAAAATTGAAAGTTAATCGAGGGAGAGGTCATTGATGTTGGTGCATACAAAAGATGGTCGGGAGTCTCCGGTACTTAGTCAATACAAAAACTAGATCTTGCTCATAGTGTGTCAGTCAAGTTACGCGAAGAAAATCTTGCAAGTGGCAGGAATGGGGATTGCAATTCTTGTCATGTCCCAATGGAGCAACCACTGAAAGTTGAAAGTTAATCGAGGGAGAGGTCATTGATGCTGGTGCATACAAAAGATGATTAGGAGTCTCCGGTACTTAGTCAATACAAGAACTAGATCTTGCATACTCAGTGGGAATTGTTAGCACGTATATGGAGTCACCAGGAAAGCAACATTGGGCAGCCCTTAAGCAGATCCTCCAGTATGTGCAAGGAACATCAAATTTTGGTTGTGTACAAATCAAGCACCGGTTCAGAGGTCATCACTGGTTTTAGTGATAGTGATTTAGCTGGTGATTTAGATGATCGAAAGAGCACATCGGGTCTCGTATTCCTTCTTGGATCAAGTGGAGTAACTTGGGCTTCATAGAAACAGAAAATTGTTGCCCTCTCAAGTCGTGAAGCAGAGTACATTGCAGCTTCAACGGAGTCTTGCCAAGCGATCTGGCTCAACAAGTTGCTAGGAGAGATGGTTGGTGAAGAGCCAAGGAAGGTGAAATTGTTTGTTGACAACAAATCAGCTATTGCACTTTGCAAAAATCATTTGCATCATGATAGGAGTAAACATATCGATATTCAATTCCACTTTATCAGAGAGTATCGAGCAGGGTAAAGTGGATGTCGACCATGTCCGAACTAATGAGCAACTTTTTCGAAAAAGGATGCTTTATTACTTATGAAAAGCAATTACATCCAGCCTCTGCACAACCAGGATGCACACAGTCGTTCATGTATCTAGAGCCAAAGTATATGTAAAGATAGGCGAAATACATATCGAAACGATAAATCATATAACGCCTAGGGTGAGGGTGGAGCTTCAATCCGTATACTATGCTGCCACCCATGTAGGGAAAAAGTATCCCTCGCCGTAGCCTCCAACCGTGTACAGACCTCCGTAAATAGGTATCGGTTCTTCGCCCGCTGAAAAGGTAACCACGAACGGAGAATACCTGTACATCTGTAGATGACCTACAACAAAGAACAATTTTTATCATTAAAAATCTTGTCATTTCTACTCAGCCAAAGCGCCCAGATAACTGATAGCGCCCCCACCCTAAGAAGCAACTTAAACCTTGAATCGATACCGTGAAGCCAATTGCCAAAGACATTTTCCACACTAGTCGGGGGATACAGGGTAGACGCTACTTGGATGACTGACCATATAGATCTCGCAAAACTGCACTGGAAGAAAAGGTGTTTGATGGTTTCATCATGATGATAGAAAACACACCGTGAACTTCCGTGCCAATTCCGCTTAACAAGATTATCTTTGGTAACAATAACTCCTCGACGAAGGTACCATCAAAAAAATTTAATTTTTAATGGTATCTTCATCTTCCAAATTTTCTTATTATTATCAACTGGTATATCAGAATGAAGGATCACATTGTATAAAGATTTGACTGAGAAAGTGCCATCTACATGAAGATTCCATCTAAATTCATCCAGTTCAGGCGATAAGTGAATATATCCCAATCGTTGAATTAGAGCATTCCATGCCAGTAGCCTTTGTCCAAGAAAAACCCGTCTGAACATCACATTCGGGGTAAGGTAGCCATTACTATGGTAATGGTATCACCTTTGCGACGAACAATACTATACAAAGCAGGATACTGTTCACTTAGGGAAGCATTGTCTAACCAAACATCTTCCCAGAACCGTATCTGTGCTCCATTCTTAATGGCGAAAGTACCATGACGAAAGAAGATATTCTTTGTCGCCATGAGACCAGACCAAAAGTGAGAATCTCCAGGTTTCCAAACCACTTGGGATAGCGTCTTCGAGCCAATATACTTTCTCCGAAAAATAGTTTGCCAAATCCCATCCACGGTAAGAAGCTTAAAAAGCCATTTACCCAGCAGAGCTGAATTCTTGACCTCCAGGTCGTGAACTCCAAGTCCGCCTTGATCTTTGGGACTACAAACTATACTCCATTTAACCAGTCGGTATTTCTTTTTCTCGCTATCCCCTTGCCAAAAGAATCTGGATCGATAATAATCGAGTTTATGCAGAATTCCTTTCGGCAGCAGAAAGAATGATAACATATACAGTACCATATTTGTCAGTACCGAATTAATGAGTACCAATCTTCCTCCCAGGGACAGCAATTTACCTTTCCAGCTACTAAGGCGTTTTTGTAATCTTTCTTCCAAAATCTTCCATTCAGCCATTGTAAGCCTCTGATAATGAATCGGAATACCCAAATAGCGAATAGGAAATTGGCGTTGCCCACAACCAAACAACTCTGTATATAGAGTCATATCATTTTGGGCATCGCCGAAACAGAACAATTCACTTTTATGGAAATTGATTTTCAATCCGACAACTGCTCGAAAGCCGCCAAAATTAATTTAAGATTATGAGCCTTTTCGAGATCATGATCCATAAATAGAATTGTGTCATCGGCGTATTGAAGGATTGATAAACCCCCACCAACCAGATGTGGGATCACACCTTCAATTTGACCATCAGACTTGGCCCGCTCTATGAGTATCGCCAACATATCCGCTACAATGTTAAATAACATTGGTGATAACGGATCTCCTTGGCGTAACCCTTTTCGTGTTTGGAAATAGTGGCCGGTGTCATCATTAACCCGAATTGCCACGCTACCTCCATACACAAAATCATAAATTAGAGCACGCCACTCAGGAGAAAAACCTTTCATCCTGAGTGTCTGTTGAAGGAAAGACCATTTGACCTTATCATACGCCTTTTCGAAATCTAATTTTAAAATGACCCCATTTAGTTTCTTAGTATGCATCTCATGTACCGGCTCATGCAGAACTGCCACTCCATCAAGGATGTTCCTTCCTTGCATGAAAGCGGTCTGTGATGGCTGGACGACGTGATCCGCAACTGTATGATACGTCCCAAACGTATCTATAATTTCTTATGTTCCATGCTACTTTTATGATGATACTCACATGTTTTATACACACTTAATGTCATTATTATGCATTTTCCGGCACTAACCTATTGACGAGATGCCGAAGAGCCAGTTGTTGTTTTCTGCTGTTTTTGGTTTCAGAAATCCTACAAAGGAAATATTCTCGGAATTTGACGAAATCAACGTCCAGGGTCTTATTTTTCCACGAAGCTTCCAGAAGACCGAAAGGGAAACGAAGTGGTGCGACGAGGCCCCGTACCCATAGGCCGGCGCGGCCAGGGAGGTGCCCGCGCCGCCCTATGGTGTGGGCCCCTCGTCAGCCCTCCGACTCCGCCCTTCCGCCTACTTAAAGCCTTCGTCGCGAATACCCCAGTACCGAGAGCCACGGTACGGAAATACTTCCAGAGACGCAGCGCCGCCCTATGGTGTGGGTCCATAGCAGTAGCTAGATGGTTATCTTGTCCTCATTGTGCTATCATGTTAGATCTTGTGAGCTTCCTATCATGATCAAGATCATCTATTTGTAATGCTACATATTGTGTTTGTTGAGATCCGATGAATATGGAATACTATGTCAAGTTGATTATCAATCTATCATATATGTTGTTTATGTTCTTGCATGCTCTCCGTTGCTAGTAGAGGCTCTGGCCAAGTTGACACTTGTAACTCCAAGAGGGAGTATTTATGCTCGATAGTGCGTTCATGCCTCCATTGAATATGGGACAGTGACAGAAAGTTCTAAGGTTGTGGATGTGCTGTTGCCACTAGGGATAAAACATCAATGCTTTGTCTAAGGATATTTGTGTTGATTACATTACGCACCATACTTAATGTAATTGTCTGTTGTTTGCAACTTAATACTGGAAGGAGTTCGGATGATAACCTGAAGGTGGAATTTTTAGGCATAGATGCATGCTGGATAGCGGTCTATGTACTTTGTCGTAATGCCCTGATTAAATCTCATAGTAGTCATCGTGATATATGTATGTGCATTGTTATGCGTTATTTATTTGTCAATTGCCCAACTGTAATTTGTTCACCCAACATGCCATTTATCTTATGGGAGAGACACCACTAGTGAACTGTGGACCCCGGTCCATTCTTTACATCTGAAATACAATCTATCGCAATACTTGTTCTTTCATTGTTCTTCGCAAACAAACATCATCTTCCACACTATACATCTAATCCTTTGTTTACAGCAAGCCGGTGAGATTGACAACCTCACTGTTACGTTGGGTCAAAGTACTTTGATTGTGTTGTGCAGGTTCCACGTTGGCGCCGGAATCCCTGGTGTTGCGCCGCACTACACTCCGTCACCAATGACCTTCACGTGATCCTTGACTCATACTGGTTCGATAAACCTTGGTTTCTTACTGAGGGAAAACTTGCTGTTGTACGCATCACACCCCTCCTCTTGGGGTTCCCAACGGACGTGTGCTTCACGCGTATCAAGCTAAATTTCTGGTGCCGTTGCCGGGGAGATCAAGACACGCTGCAAGGGGAGTCTCCCACATCCAATCTCTTTACTTTGTTTTTGTCTTGCTTTACTTTACTTTATTTACTGCTTTGTTTGTTCTCTATATCAAAAGCACAAAACAATTAGTTACTAGATTTACTTTATTTACTGTCTTGTTTGCGTTCTCTATATTGAAAACACAAAAAAATGAGTTACTTGCATTTACTTTATTTAGTTTGCTTTATTTACTACTGTTAAAATGAATACTGCTGAGAATACTAAGTTGTGTGACTTCACTAGCACAAATAATAATGATTTCATATGCACACCTATTGCTCCACCTGCTACTACAGCAGAATTTTATGAAATTGAACCTGCTTTACTAAATATTGTTATGAGAGAGCAATTTTCTGGTGTTAGTTCTGATGATGCTGCTGCCCATCTTAATAATTTTGTTGAACTTTGTGAAATGCAAAAGTATAAGGATGTAGATGATGACATTATAAAATTAAAATTGTTTCCTTTCTCTTTAAGAGGAAGAGCTAAAGATTGGTTGCTATCTTTGCCTAAGAATAGTATTGATTCATGGACTAAATGTAAGGATGCTTTCATTGGTAGATATTATCCTCCCGCTAAAATTATATCTTTGAGAAGTAACATAATGAATTTTAAGCAATTGGATAATGAACATGTTGCTCAAGCATGGGAGATAATGAAATCTTTGGTGAAGAATTGCCCTACCCATGGACTAACTACTTGGATGATCATCCAAACCTTTTATGCAGGATTGAATTTTTCTTCGCGGAACCTATTGGATTCAGCTGCTGGAGGTACTTTTATGTCCATCACCTTAGGCGCGGCAACAAAGCTTCTTGATAATATGTTGATCAATTACTCTGAATGGCACACTGAAAGGGCTCTACAAGGTAAGAAGGTAAATTCTGTTGAAGAAACCTCCCCCTTGAGTGATAATATTGATGCTATAATGTCTATGCTTGTGAATGGTAGATCTAATGTTGATCCTAATAATGTTCCTTTATCTTCATTGGTTGCTCAAGAAGAGCATGTTGATGTGAACTTCATTAAAAGTAATAATTCAACAACAATGCTTATAGGAATAATTCTGGTAACAACTATAGGCCATATCCTTCTAATAATGGTAATGGTTATGGTAATTCTTATGGTAGACCTGTTTCGCCTAATGAGGAAAAGATGTTAGAAATTGAAAGAGCTACTAAGAGCTTTATGCAATCACAATATCAGCAAAATCAATTATTTACTAAAACTATGAATGAACAATCTGCCTTGTTGAAAAATATAGGAAATCAACTTGAAAATTTAAATATGGAGATTTCTGGTTTGCAAACTAAGCTTTCAAATGCTGAAAACCGAATCTCATACATGTCGGCATCACAATCTTCTTTAATTAATAAAATGGCTGCTAAACGTGAGGATAATGATAATAAAAAATTTACTACAACAAACACCATCCAAGTTCGAATTAATGAAAATAATAGATTGATGGCTGAATTGCATGCTAGGTGGGAAAGAGAAGAAAACGAAAAACTAGTTAAAGAGAATAATGTAGCTAAAGTTTGGACTATTACCACCACTAGTAATGATGATGTTTCACATGTTGCTACACCTCCTACTATCAATGGTAAAATAATTGGTGTTAGCAATGTTTCTACTCCTAGTGCAAAGCGTGCAAAATTGCCTGAAACTGCTAAAACTTCTGAAACTGTTTGTGATAAAACTGCTGAAATTTTTCAAAATATTGGGGACAATGATTCCATTGCTGTAGATCATAATGGTTTAGATTTTTATGATTGTCACATATCTGAAGTTATAAAGTTCTTACAAAAACTTGCTAAAAGTCCCAATGCTAGTGCTATAAATTTGGCCTTTACAAAACATATTACAAATGCTCTCATAAAAGCTAGAGAGGAGAAACTAAAACTTGAAACTTCTATTCCTAGGAAGTTAGAAGATGGTTGGGAGCCCATCATTAAGATGAGGGTCAATGATTTTGATTGTAATGCTTTATGTGATCTTGGTGCAAGTATTTCTGTTATGCCTAAGAAAATCTATGATATGCTTGACTTGACACCATTGAAAAATTGTTATTTGGATGTTAATCTTGCTCATCATGCTATAAAGAAACCTTTGGCGAGGATTGATAATGTTCGCATTATGGTTAACAATAACCTTGTCCTCGTTGATTTTGTTGTCTTGGATATTGAATGCAATGCATCTTGTCCCATTATGTTGGGAAGACCTTTTCTTCGAACTGTTGGTGCTACCATTGATATGAAGGAAGGTAATATTAAGTATCAATTTCCTCTCAAGAAAGGTATGGAACACTTCCCTAGAAAGAGAATGAAGTTACCTTATGATTCTATTATTAGAACAAATTATGATGTTGATGCTTCGTCTCTTGACAATATTTGATTCACACTTTCTGCGCCTAGCTGAATGGCGTTAAAGAAAAGCGCTTATGGGAGACAACCCATTATTTTACTTCTGCACTTTCTTTTATATTTGAGTCTTGGAAGTTGTTACTACTGTAGCAACCTCTCCTTATCTTTATTTTATTGCATTGTTGTGCCAAGTAAAGTCTTTGATAGTAAAGTCAATACTAGATTTGGATTACTGCGCAGAAACAGATTTCTTACTGTCACGAAATTGGGTAGCCCCTTCTGTAGGTAATTTAGAAAAATCTGCCAATTTACATGCGTGATCCTCAGATATGTACGCAACTTTCATTAAATTTGAGCATTTTCATCTGAGCAAGTTAAGTGCCCCAGAAAAATTCGTCTTTACGGACTGTTCTGTTTTGACAGATTCTGATTTTATTTCGCATTGCCTGTTTTGCTATGTTTGATCGATTTCTTTGTTCCATTAACTTTCAGTAGCTTTGTGCAATGTCCAGAAGTGTTAAGAATGATTATGTCACCTCTGAATATATGAATTTTCAATTATGCACTAACCCTCTAATGAGTTTGTTTTGAGTTTGGTGTGGAGGAAGTTTTCAAGGGTCAAGAGAGGAGGA